>NC_143486.1:42260023-42300023 GCF_027475165.1 Benincasa hispida
GCTCTAAACACGTTAACTAATCTCATTAAGCTTTAGGGAGATGCTAAGATGAACTAATTAACTTCCACTATCTAGTTAACTCATTCAATATGATTTTCACTTCAAGATTGATTAAAGCATTACTTAGTGTTGTCGACTTCACTATAAGCAAGTGAATCTAACCTTTTTGCTTCAAAATGGTTTATTGCTTAATCAAGGTTAAATCTAAGCATGGAATATATAAACAAGTATTGGTTGTCAATCAAATACACAGAAATATAGTTCACAATAATTAATTTACATGAGAGTCCATAAACAAGATATATACACCATAATACAAAATTCTCCCAAAATTAAAAGGGTTCCTCACAGTCCTCTAAAGCAAGATAATTGATACGAACGCAAGCGCATGTGTCGAGTAATAATATAATTTAAAACAGTCTTGGTCGAGTATCGTCCTTACGAAATTAGACTGATTAATATTTTAGTTATTTAGAGATTGTTCCAATTTTATTTAGGGGACCAACTTCGATAAAAGAAAGTTAACTAATCTAAGAAAGCAATAAAAGTGATCAGATATGAAGATTATTAAAATAGAGATGTTTTAGGGATTAAATTTAATCAAAAGCATTATTAAACACGCTTTCTTTTACTTCTAAAGTAATTAACACAACACCTAGTTCTAGTATTGAATCTTCCGAAAGAAATCGTTTCTCGTGCATACATAATTGATAACTAATTTGTTGAAATCAAATTAAGAAGCATGACATTAAGACTCTTCATATGACTACTTTCTGTGTGTTCAAACGATATCAAGCATGCATGAGCTAATATAAACCCTACTTGCTAAAGTAGGAATTAAATCATGGAATCATTTAAACATTGATCAAATATTCAAAAGCATTATGAACTGTCATGATAGAAAGCATAAATACAAACTATCAATCAAGAAGCAAAGTTTTCAACAATTTAACCTAAGGATTCATCTATCCCTAAAACTATGAGAAATTTAGCCTAACATAGATTCAATAGACAAAACCATATCAAGTATACCAAAAATACTTAAAATAGTTCAAGAATACAAAAGCGAAAAAAGAGTTATCAGGCTTTCAATCGCATTCCGAAGATGAATTTGGCCCTTAAATGATCTTCGATCTCTTCGAGATCAAGAACATTCCATACTCTAATATAAACCCTCTCTTTAGGCCATAAAAACTCTAAAGTTGGATGTGGAGGCCGGTCAAAAACCCTAGATTAAATAGGCAATATTTTTAAAAATGGCCTAATATCATTACGCTGGCTTATTGTATCGAAGCATAGGGTTGTGCTGTAACACAGAGTTGCTACGCTTTCACCTTTCCACGACAGAGAAACTATGATGGAAGACAGAAGTTTTTAGACAAACTTGTTGGGTCTAAAGCGTAAGGGGTAGCGTAGCTATGTTGTGCGTTACGTTGCCCTATTTTTAGGATTTCCTTTATTTTCTGCACTTTTCTTGATAGTTTTGTCCCGACTTTGATTTGTTTGATTTCTAATGCTTTTTTTTCTTATAATTCGTTGAAAAAAACTAACAAACATATTAAATATAATAAAAGCGACTCTAAATAAGAGGCAAATAACGCACATTTCAGGTATGTTTCACCACCTTAAACTTAGAATTTTGCTAGTCCTGAGAAAAATTAGAATAAAACCAGAGGAAAAATGCTGAATAAAAATGGAATTGGTTCATGCCTTAATAGTAAAAATAACATGCTAGGTCCAAAAGTAGAAATATTCAAGTGCATCTTTTGTTACAAAATTTTAAAGCCAAATATTTTCATCCTCATTTATGTGTATGCATGTTACATTCAGTTAAAAACTCAGAAACCGACTTTAGATTTAATTAAGCCCCTCCAGTTTTCTCCCTACATTAACATCATGCACCAATCATCAAGTACCAAAACATTCAAGAAAATAATATATCAACTAAGGTGCCTTACATAACTCACTAAAGAGGTCTCTAAACTAGCATTATTTTACCTAGGGGCACTAGCTTTCGCACATTCACTACAAGGACTCGTACCTAGTTAATTTCCAGATGTGCTAACTGATCACAGCAAAGCCAAATTTCCCTCAACAGGAAAATACAATCTTTTCTTTTTCCCTCAGTATTACATTACAAACTATCATGCAAGACAACTCTCTAACTAGTGGGGCCTTTCGAGGTGACAACCAAATTGACTGAAATTAACTCTTTATTCAATTAAAAGTTCTAAATTAAAGTGACTACGTACTCAAAATATGGGAGATTCAAAGAGGGACTTGAACAAATCATAACTCAAGAATATATTATCCTATTTCCATAGAATTCATCTAACACACATATTCAAAATACTTCATAGACAATCATCATTAAAAGCATGCATATATACTTTTCTCACATCATATCTACTAAAAAAAGTAATAAAACAAATGAATCAAAATTTTAACTCATTAAATTAATATTCATAACATCAATAATTTCCTAATTAACATGCATAGTAGGATAAAAACAACTCAAACAATGAAGTATGTAGTATGCCTCCCACCCCAAGCTTAGAATGATGCATTGTCTTTGGTGCATGAAAAAGAATAGAGCAGTCACTTAAAGTAAGTGATACAAGCTTGGGAGCATGCAAGATTCCACTATACAGAATAATGGAATGAGTACTTTGTGTTACTTTCGGGCTCCTATAAGAAAGACTAGAAAAATATAAGAACTGTCATGGAAGTCTACCTAAAAAAATAAAAGAAAGAAAATAACTTAAATAAAAATAAACAAATAAAAAGCTTGGGTTGTCTCAAGTGCTAGGTTTAATTTTTCAAGCTAGACGACGGAGATTCTTTATCAGAAGTACATAAAAATCCTCTCGTTTTTCAGGATCCTTCTTATTTGAATCAATGTAATGTATTAAGTCAAGTAGGCTTTCCCTCTTTTCTTGGGCACCTAAAAACAAAGAAATAATAATTTTTCTTTTATTTTTCAAATATGGAAAAATATTTACAAAGAAAATCATAAAAATAATTACAAAGCTTATGATATGTAAGGAAAGAATAAAAACTAGGAGGATTTTCTAGTGTTAAAAAGTCAGGCTTTTCAACCTTAAACTTTATCTCATGCATATCTTCCTCAACATTGAGCATAAATTCTTCCTCATTCTCACAAATCGACTCCTTGGTTGACTCTACTTGGCAAGGTTCATAAGGGAGAGAAGGATCAATGATGAGAAGACTTTCTAGAGATGGCACACTAAGCATTTCAACATCAATCTTAATGTTTTATGCCTTCTCATAAAACTTTTAGGTACAACTCTACTCTCATTCTCACAACCTTCATCTTGAATTAACTCACTCCCTTCTATTCATCATTATCATCATAGTACATAACTCTAGGTCCCCTATCTTTGTGGTATCAAAAGTATTCTTCTCACTCATGGTTCTAAGTGTATCAACTATTAGACTAAGTTAATTAACAACCCGATTTAAGGTGACCCCATTCTTTACCACTTAAGTTTCTACCCTAGCCAACCTCTCTCTCTCTTCTCTAACGAAACTCTTCATATTATATTCTAAGAGATACTCATTTAACGCATCTTTTAGGCGAGGTTTCTCCTCTATTGGGTTGGATTGTAACTCTCATACTCATCGGAAGGATAGATCAATAGAAAAAGGGTTAGAATTCAAAGGTGATGATGGTGTTGAACCAAGGTTGGGTTGAAAACCCCCATATGGCCACTCAAAATTATAATAAGACATGATATGCAAACACCACAATCAATCAAGCAAGGCAAGATTCAGAAACCAAAATAATAATAATAATAATAATAAATAAATAAAAGAAAATAAACGAAACAAAAATCTAAAAGAAAATAAAAACTAAACTAAACTAATGTACACCCTAAATTAAGATTAATCAAATTTCTTAAATATTAAAAGAAAACCAAAAGAAAATTCCCCGTAACAGCACTAAAAACATGATACGAGCGCAAATGCACGCATTGAGTAATAATATAGTTTAAAACAGCCTTGGTCGAGTTTTGTCCTTAGGGATTCAAATTGATTAATCTTTTAGCTATTAAGAGATCGTTCCAATTTTGTTTAGGGGACCGATTTCAATAGAAACAAATTTAACTAATCTAAGAAAGAAATAAAAGTGATGCAATATGAAGATTATTAAACTAGAGACTTTTTAGGAAATAAATTTTATCAAAAGCATTATTAAAGACACTTGGTTTAGATCTAGAAGTCTTTAATCCAGATCGAATCTTTTGAAAGTAATCTTTTCTCATGCAAATATAATTGATAACTCATTTCTTGAAACCAAATTAAGAAGCATGGCATTAAAACTTTTCATCAATAATCCCTACCATTACCCAACTACTTTCTATGTGTTCAAACGATAATCTAGCATGCATGATTTAATCTAAACCCTACTTGCTAAAGCAATATTTAAATCATGGAATCATTCAAATATTGATCAAACATTCAAAAGCATTAAGAACGGTCATGTTAGAAAGCATAAATGCAAACTATCATTCAAGAAGCAAAGTGTTCAACAATTTAACCTAAGAATTCATTTATCCCTAAAGCTACGAGAAATTTAGCTTAACATGGCTTCTGTAGACAAAACCATATCAAGAATACAAAAGGGAAAGAATAGTTATCTTGCTTCCATTTGGGTTCGCGAGATGGATTTGGCCCTCCAACGATCTTTAATCTCTTCGGCATCAAGAACATTCCATACTCTGCTCCAAACCCTCTCTCTAGGCCTAAAAAACTCCAAAATTTGATGTAAAGGCCGACCAAAAACTCTAGATTAAATAGACAAAATTTTTCAAAAGTGGCAAAATTTTTCCAAAAATAGCCTAGTGTCACTATGCTTTAAGTGAGCTTAATGTTTCGAAGTGTATGTTGTGTTGTGCCATGATGTTGCTATGCTTTCACCTTTCCATTACTAACACACAATGATGGACAATACTCAAAAGCTTCTCGTGATGCACAAACCATGACGGACGACGGAAATTTTCAAATAAACCTCTCAGGTTTGAAGTGTAAAGGGCAACATAGCTACGTTGTGCGCTATGGTACTTTACTTTTAGGGTTTCCTTTATTTCTTCACTTTTCTTGACGGTTTTGGCTCGACTTTCGTTTGTTTGACTTTTAATGCTCATTTTCTTTATAATTCACTGAAAAACAGCAAACACATTAAGTCTAATAAAAATGACTTTAAATAAGAGGCAAATAATGCATATTTTAGGTGCATTTCAAAAACCTAAAATCTTACCTTCTCAAAAGATGAAGAAGATAAGATCCAGCATCTACTTGATTAATTACAAAGTGAATACCCAAAGAAAAAAGTCAAAGAGAGAAGAGAGGGGAAAGGAGGATGGAAGCACAAGTGGGTGATGATTTATGATGTAAAAATGAAGAGAAATATATATAGAATCGCACTAGTGCCACGAAGCTGGCATCTCTTATCGAAGTGCAGGGGGGTTGGAAAAGCGTAGCAAACTTTGCGTTGCACTCCGCCGCTGCGCACATGATTCCACCTGTGTGTGCCTCGCGTGCAATGCCTCTTTGAGGCATGTGTGGCCCTTCGCTTTGGTGCAAATGCATGTAGGGTTACGACGTTCTCTTCATTTCTCTAAAATAATGCTTTTAGGGAAAAATGTTGAGCATGGCGCTGCAGCGCTCCTCCAAAGTTATTTTGGTTATATTATCTCCTGTGAAGCCTCATATGCTCTTTTCAGCTCCTAATTGCTTCAAATTAACCCTAAACGACCCGTATAACACTCTGAAATGCATGAATTACTCGAGATTCAACAAATATAATCATTTAAATACATTAAACATCATAAACGAGCAAGATTAGAGCCACTAAGATAACAAATTTTGGGTGCTATTAATATCTTATCAATCTAAACCCCTTTCTTTTACTGTTTTCAAGATATAAATTTAGCTTAGAAATATTCTATCTTAGGCTCTTATGGTTCAACCTAGTCTTACTACTAGCACTACCTAGTTGAATTGGTTGCATTAATTGGTAATATGAATTTCATTTGATCATTTAAAGTAGGAGCGTAACAAAAAACCAAGCTTCGTAGCTGACACTACATGCCCTATGAATATAATCTGGTCAAGCCAAAACTTGCATTTGCTGAACTTAGCATATAACTACTTCTCCCGTAGTATCTGTAATACAATCCTCACTTGCTCTGCATGTTTTTCCCTGTCTATTGAGTAAACCAGGTTATCATCTATAAAAATAATTATGAACTGATCTAAGTAAGGATCAAATATCCTATTCATTAAATCCATAAACACCGTCGGGGCATTAGTCAAATCAAATGGCATAACTAAAAAATCATAATGACCATACTTGGTTCTAAAAGCGGTTTTAGGGTCATTTTGTTAGGTTTTATATCCTAAATGACTATCGGAATATGAGTTATTCTGGAGATAGTATTTAGTTAAGAATGTCTTGGTTTAGTGAAGGAGTATTTGACTGCCCTTCGGTAGTGCTTATTCTGACTCACTATAGTATCGTTGCAAATAAATAATGAAATTTGGGTACATTATTACTTTTCTAAAATATGATTGGATTTAAAAGCAATTTACTAATTAGAAATTGTTTATATTTCAGCATGTTTAATTCTTCAAATTTACTCACTTCCGACATGTCTAACGGTAATTCAACATGAAAATTGAATACACTAGCAGATGATTTAAAATGTGTTTTAACAGAGGAATGTTCTCAATCTCTCAGTTCTTTTTCATACCAAAATGCACAACAAAGTAAAGGGTTGCGTTTAAATATAAAAAAATAAATAAAAAATTTACAAAATATAGCAAAAATTTTTAGAACTATCAATGATAGACGCTGATAGACATTGATAGACTTCTATCAGTGTCTATCATTGATAATTCTAAAATTTTGCTATATCTTGTAAATATTTTTAACAGTTTTACCATTTGAAATAATTTCCCCAAAGTAAATATGATTTACTTGTTATTGAGACATGCTTTGTGAAAATGATAAATTAACCTGGATAATAGATTCGGGTGCCGCTAATCATAATTATGCTTTTGCTCAAGAAACTAGTTCTTGGAGATAGCTTACAGAAGGCAAGACAACCTTCAAGGTAGGGACCGGGGAGGTTGTTTCAGCTAAAGTAGTGGGATATATAAAGTTATTTGTTGGAGATAGACATATTTTACTTGAAAATGCTTATTACATTCCTTCTATGAAAAGGAATTTAATTTCTATCTCATGTTTGCTAGAACAAAATTACAAAGTCTCTTTTGAAAATAATGAAGTGTTCATTATTTCAAAAGGTAATAAAGTAAGTTCTACAAATCTAGAGAATAACTTATACGTGTTAAAACCAACTGAGGGAAAAGTCGTTTTGAATATAGAGATTTTTAAAACAACTGAAATGAAAAATAAGAAACAAAAAATTTCTCTAAATGCCTATCTTTGGCACTTAGGATTAGGACACATTAATCTCAATAGAATTGGGAGATTGGTTAAGAGTGAACTTCTAAATCAGTTAGAAGATAACTCTTTACCTCCATGTGAATCTTGTCTTGATGGTAAGATGGTCAAAAGATCTTTTACAAGAAAAGGTCTTAGAGCCAAAGAATCCTTAAAGCTGATACATTCAAACCTTTACGGTCTAATGAATGTTAAAACTAGAGGAGGGTATGAATATTTTATTAGCTTTATAGATGATTATTCGAGGTATGATTGTATTTACCTAATGCATCATAAGTCCAAAAAATTTGAAAAGTTCAAGGAATATAAGGCAGAGGTTGATAACCAATTAGGTAAAAAGATTAATATACTTCGATTAGATCGAGGTGGTGAGTGTATGGACATAAAATTCTAAGACTATTTGATAGAACATGGAATTCAGTCTCAACTCACAACACTTGGCACACCTCAACAAAATGGTGTAGCAGAAAAGAGAAAGAGAACCCTGTTAGACATGGTTCTTTCTATGATGAGTTATGCTCAGTTTCCAAATTCTTTATTGGAAAGTTATGGAGAAATAGAAACACCTTACGAGTTATGAAGTTGTTAGTGCAAAACCCCTATTAAAAATAGAAACACCTTCCTAGGGCATCCTAGTTCTGAAGCTGGTTTAGAGCTTGATGATGGTAGCTGAATATGATCAGAAATATATTGAGGTATCTCAGTATGCTTCCACCATTATAGGTGAGGAGAAAAATAAGTGCAAGAGATTTGAGCATGGTCTGAGGAAAGAGATTCATGCACTAGTAACTTCCACAGCTAACTTGACAGACTTTTCCCAGTTAGTTCAGACAACAATGAGAGTTGCGAAGAGTCTAACAGAAGAGGAATAGGTATAGGGAGATTGAGAGGAACGACAAAAATTCACTCCCGGAGTATTAGGGAGTAGGAATTTCAAGCCTGCTATAGTGGGCAAGCGACTTCAAGAGATAGTGGAGCTAGAAGCCAACAGAGATAGAGCATGAAAAGGTCTAGTCTTTCAACTTGTTCAGTTAGAGGGTCTAGGTTAGGACGTGCTGGTGAGTCTGTTGCTAGTTTTGCCAGGAAACCCCCACGTTTGAGCTGTGGTAAAAACCACTTAGGGTCATATTACAATGGAAGAAATGTTTGTTATCAGTGTGGACAGACCGGTCATTTCAAGATGGATAGCCCTCAATTAGTTCAAGAGGTGTAGGCTGAGCAGAGAGCAACCTCTTAAATAGTAAATTAGCCTAGAATAGTTAAGGCTAGTGGAGAGGACACTAATGCAGAAAAAAGTAACCGGTCGGCCACAATAACAAGGTAGAGTTTATGTTGTGACTCACCAGGAGGCTGAAGAGGCACCAGTGTTGTAACCGGTACGCTAACCCTTTGTAACCACCCTATATATGTATTATTAGATCTCGTTGCTACACATTCACTTGTTTCCTGTATGTTTACATTGCATATTGATAGAATGCTAGGGAACATTCCTGATGAGTTATTTATTCTACTCCTGTTGGTGAGATACTAGTAGTAAAAGATTTTATATAGATGGGGAGGTAGTAATTGAGGGACGAAGCATGCTCATTGATTTAATACCTTTAGAGTTCTTGAATTTGATGTTATGCTAGGAATGGATTTTCTGAGTAAATATCATGGTTTTATTGATTACTATAAGAAGGAAGAAATGTTCAGGACACTAGGAGAGGTTGAGATAATATTTACAGGGAACAGAAGAATTCTTCCTAATAGCCTGATTTCGGCGGTCAAGGCTAGGAAATTATTGAGTAAAGGATGTACGACCTATCTAGCCTATGTAACAGTTTTACAGGCTAAGAAGCTGGGACCAGATGATGTTCTAGTTGTGCAAGAGTTTCTAAGGAATCATTAGGCTTACCACCTGACAGAGAAGTTGAGTTCACAATTGATTTAATTGCAAGCACAACACCTATTTCCAAGCGTCATATAGGATGGCACCTATCGAGTTAAAGGAATTAAAGGTCCAGTTACAGGAACTGGTGGACAAGAGCTATATTAGGCCCAGTGTATCACCATGGGGAGCACCGATTCTATTCGTAAAGAAGAAGGTTGTGCAGTGACTACAGATAGTTGAACAAGGTGATGGTATAGAATAAGGATGGAACTCTTATGCTTTTAGACAGTTGAAGAAGCATGAGTGTAAGCTGTGGTGTTAGTCTGAAGATTTGGAGGCACTACCTATTTGCTGAGAAATTCCATATATTTACTGATGACAAAAATTTGAAGTACATTTTTGATCAGAAAAAGTTAAATCTAAGACAGAGAAGGTGGAAAAAGTTGATAGAAGATTATGATTGTACCATTGAGTACCACACAGGGAAGGAAAATGTAGTAGTGGATGCACTAAGTAGGAAGTCGATACATTCTAAAGCTACCCCTGGTTCAGTTAAGGGTATACTATTATGGGAATTGAAGAGTGTTGATGCCACCTTGACAATAGGTAAGGCGAGAGGCTTGATAGCCCATTTCCAGGTGAGGCCTACCTTGTAGATGATATTCTCAAAGAGAAATCGGAAGACCCCAACCTTCGAAAGGTGACAAAAGAGATTAGTAAGAATCAGAGGTCAGATTATGAGTTGAGATCAGATGAAGCCTTAATGAAGGAGGGGAGAGTATCTACACATAATGTTGTGAACCTGTAGGATGCTATTTTAGAAAAAGCCCACAGTTCAACTTAGGCAGTATTATGATGTACAGGATCTAGAGCAAGTTTTATTGGTGGCCTGGAATGAAACGAGATATAGTGGAGTTTATGGACAGATGTCTAGTATGCCAACAAGTTAAACTTGAACGTTAGAAGCTTGGAGGATTACTTAACCCACTTCCAGTGCCAGAGTTGAAATGGAGAACATGTCACGATGGATTTCTTATTTGGATTACCCAAAACCCGGAGTGGTTATGATGGCATATGAGTAATTGTTAATAAGCTCACGAAGATAGCTAAGTTGTTGCCAGTTAAGGTTAATTTTATGCTAGATAGGCTAGCTAAGTGTACGTGGATAGAATAATGAGCCAGTATGGAACTCCTATGTCGATTGTATCAGATAGAGATCCAGATTCACCTCGAAGTTAAACCAAACCAATCCGAACCGATCAAATGGTTTGATTTTATTTTTAGTATAAAATTGGGTATCCTGACTTGTATGTGGAGAAAACAAAAAAGTATTGGTTTGCATCAATTTTTTTGTTAGAAAAACCAATCAAAATCGAACTGATCCAATGGTATATATACCCTTAAAAGTAAACTATCTTTTAGTATTTTAAATACTAGAATGTATGTATATTTTTTGTTCAGAAAAAAATATCAATTATTATGGATCGTGTATATTTTTTATTTAGAAAATTGTCAAGAAAAAAAACGAAGATGTCAAATTAAATTTATAAAAAATAAATAGACCAAATTTTAATTTTAAATTAGCAAAACGAATCAATTCAAAACAAAAAGTTTGTAATAAAAATAAATATTAAAAAAAAGTCAAAAATCGTGAACCAATCCGATAATAAACCGATCCAAATAAAACCAATCCAATGGTTTTATTCTTTATTGGATATTGGTTTGGATCACTTCTTTGTAAAACCAATTAATTTTATTTGGTTCTTGGTTGGCCTCAAAACCAACAAAACCGAATTGATTATAACCCATAGTTTAAAGGCCTTGACAACCCTTAGTCCATCAATAGGAAATATTTTCCTAAAATAGGTTATGGTGCTGTTGTAGGATTGTATCAGCAACCGCAGAAGTACATGGATCATCTAAGCACTCTAATTCACTAATTTTGGCAAAATATAAAACATGTAGAAAACTAGTGAGTTTCAAGACATACCTCTTGTAGAACTTTTTCAAAGCTCCTTCTCTAGCTGCTATCTTCTCCGAATCTTGTTGCACACCACCTCAAGATATTCCCTACTATTCTCTTGATGCTCTAGATTGAGTTGTGGGACTCTAAACAAGCTTGAATCAAGGGATGAAGAAGAAAAGCTAACAACAACAATCTTGGTGAAAAATCCTTTCTTCAACTCATATTTTCTCTAAAATTCTCTATAGATTGCATGCCCGAATTTCACTCCAATCTCTTCATTATATTGCAGATCAACATGCAACAGAGAGAGTTGCATGAGTTACAGCTCATGCTTGGAGAAGACAAGGCAAATTTGAATGCTTTTTGTGTGAGCAAGTAAAGAGATGGATAATGGAAAACAGCATTTTCCATTGTAGTGTTTTGTTTTTCTCTTTTTTAATTTTATCTCAAAAATCAAAAGTTGATTTTAAAATTCATTTTGATTTTAAAACTGAAAATAAAATTAATTTCATTAATTAATTTTAAATAAAAATTAATTAATTTAATATCAAATATTAAATTAATTTTTACACATATCCATCTTTATATATTTAAATCATATTTAAATATATAAATTCTCCTATTCCATTTAATTCTGAAATTAAACATGTAATTATATCTCATATAATTACTAATTTCCTTAATTCTAATTTCAACGTTCCAAATTAACTTATCACGCTATTCTAGAGCTAGTCCGTTACGAGCTAGTAAGGGGACCTCACGGATCTACAGATCATGGGCTCCAACGATCCGAGATTAATAGGTTAAACTCATTAGACCAGATTAATCCACATTCGTTAACTAATGGGTCACTCCATTAAAGGCCATAGTTGCACTCCCCTTATTGTAGATATATTATGCCTACATGATTTAACCATAATCAACAAGTCGACCCTTCATAGGTTTGTTCGTAATAACGGTTGGGTCAAATATCTGTTTTACCCCCGAGATTACGTTTTATTACTCAAGTTCCTACTGATTCTTTAACGGACAACTGGTTTGTGATAAAATCACTAAACCAAACTCCCTCATCCCAATGAGAGGGTAGGACCCCTTGTTGACGACCAGGATTCAGTACTTGAGAGAACAATCTTTCTCCTATCCCTAAATCGGGTAGGCGTGAACTCCATCTTGCACCTTATGTCCCCAGCTATTTATCCGGTCTTACCCCTGAAATGGGAGTCTTATTGAGCTGGAGCTGTTGAGCCAATCCTCAGTTATGCAAATCTAAGGGCAATCCCGAATAAACAGGAGTTCATAGTTCGCTCAGGATTAAGATCGAGTTACCTAGGTCATCTAAGTGAAATAGTCAGTCTTATACAGTAAACAGTGTAATAAAGTAAGAGTGACTTATTTCTTAGTCCTGATCTTATGAAAACCCATTGCATAGGACGTCCCCACTCCTCAAATCTAACATGTACGAATTAGGATCACATCATATGTAACACTTTACAACTCTTTGTAACAACTACAGAGTAGACCGCATCCAATGGTGTTACCAGAATAAGGTACCCAACCTCATTCATGTACCATAGATCATTTTGACTATTTACTCGAATCTGATTCACTTTTATATCTCCACATAAAGTTCGAGCACTCATACAATAGTCATGGGTCTTAGTTTATTGGATTTAGACTTTCATACAATTTATGAAATCAATAATAAGTATATTGATTATAGAAAATGTTTATTATTTTACAAACTGCAAGTTTTAGGACATAAAACCCAACAATACTCCCACTTTGACTAAAACTTCAGTGGATTAGTATATACAAATATATATAATGTTGAGTTTACATGGAGAGATAAAATGTACAAATACAATTAACTAGGGCATTACAATACCCACAAATATTCTCCCATTTGCCCAAGGATACAAAACTCGTAGACCTAGTCCTACTAGGTAACCTTCAAACACTTTAGCCGAGAGGGCTTTCGTAAATGGATCAGCTAAGTAGTCTTGGAAGCAATCTGGGTGACGATTACGTCTGCTCTATGTACAATCTCCCTAATGAGATGGTACTTCTGCTTGATATTCTTTCCCCTTTTATGGCTTCGTGGATCCTTTGAATTTGCAACTACTCCATTGTTGTCACAATAGAGAGTAACAGACAGGTGCATATTAGGAACTACTTCCATATCTGTCAGGAACTTTCTGAGCCATATTGCTTCTTTTGCTACTTCATTTGCAGCTACATACTCAGCTTTCATTGTGGAGTCAGCAATACAACTCTACTTGATGCTTATCCACACTACTGCTCCTCCGTTAAGAGTGAATACTGACCCTGAAGTTGATTTCCTCGAATCAATATCGGTCAGAAAGTCAGAATCAGTGTATATATTAAGGATCAGATCCTTAGCACCATACACGAGCATATAATCTCTCATTCTCTGCAGATATTTGAGAATGTTTTTAACAGCAGTCCAATGGTCATGATGAGGATTGGAGTGAAATCAGTTGACAATTCCTATGACATAGCATATATCGGGATGAGTATACAACATTGTATACATCAAACTCTCAACTGCAGATGCATATGGAATTCAATTAATCTCCTTAACCTTTCGAGGTGTCTTAGGACTCTGTTCCTTAGGCGAATTCCATTCCTGAAAGGTAAAAATCCTTTCTTGGAATTTTGCATTTTATACCTAGACAATATCTTGTCTATATAAGATGCTTGGGATAATGACAATGTTCTGTTCTTGCGATTCTGAACTATTTGAATTCCAAGAAAATATTGTGCTTCTCCCAAATCTTTCATTTAGAATTGTAAAGCCAGCCATCTCTTAACGTAAGCTAGATATTCTACCTCATTCCCAATGAGTAGAATATCATCAACATACAACACCAGAAAAGCGACAGTTTTGTTGATGATTTTGTTGTATACACAAGGTTCATCAACATTTTGTTCAAAGTCATAAGATTTGATCGCAACGTCAGATCTCATATTCTAGGATCTAAAAGCTTGTTTTAATCCATAAATGGATCGATTAAGCTTGCAAACCTTTTGCTCTTGACCCTGTTGTATAACCCCTTATGGTTGAGACATATAGATACTCTCTTCAAGATAGCCATTCAGAAAAGTTGTCTTGACATCCATTTACCATATTTAATAATCATAAAATATGGTTATGGACAAGAGTATTTTAATAGACTTTATCATGGCAACTGGAGAGAAGGTGTCTTCAAAATCTACCCCCCTTTCTTTGGGTAAACCCTTTTGCCACAAGTCTAGCTGTGTAGGTTTGTACCTTACCAGCTTGGTCTCGTTTTCTCTTGTAGATCCCTTTTCAATCGATGAGTTTTACCTCTTCAGGTTGATCTACAAGATCCCAGATAGAATTGCAATACATAGATTCCATTTCAAGGTACATGGCTTTAATCCATTGGTCTTTGTCAACATCGTTCATTGCTTGATTAAAAGACAATGGATCATCTAAACCATCTTCTGGTGTGATGACTTAAGTTTCAGTTAAACCCATGTATCGTCAGGTTATTGCACAACCCTCCCACTATGACAAGGCATTCTCAAATCTTGAGAAGGATGTGAAGTCTCAGTTTCATCAATAACTGTTGTTGACGGACCTGCTCTATCAACAACTCTAGTTGAAAGACCTGCTCTATCAACAACTCTTGTTGATACATTTTTCGTTTCTATAGACATTTCTTCTATTACTAACTTACAAGGTTGATGATTCCTTACGTAATCTTCCTCCAGGAAGGTTGCATTTTTCGTTACAAATACTTTATCTTCCTAAGGATCATAAAAGAAACCACCTTTTGTTTCTTTTGGGTAGCCTACAAATAGGCATACTTTTGAAGGTGTTCCAACTTTTTAGGATTTTGCATCAACACATGTGCTGGACAACCCAAAATCCTAAAGTGACATAAGTTTCCTTTACATCCCATCCAAAGCTCGTAAGGCGTTTCATAAACACTTTTTTAGGGAACTATGTTCAAAATATACACCGCAATCTTGACTGCGTGTCCCCAAAAAGAATTTGGTAATTGAGCGTAACTTATCAATTTCTCCTTTCTGCCACACCGTTCTGCTGAGATGTGCTAGGGGCTGTGAGTTGAGACTGAATTTCATTTTCTATGAAATAGTTTTGGAATTCTATGTCCATATACTCGCTACCTCGATTCGATCGAAGTGTTTTAATCCTTTTACTTAATTGGTTCTCAACCTTAACCTTCTACTCTTTGAACTTTTCAAAAGTTTCAGACTTTTGGTGCATTAGGTAAACATGCCCTTACCTGGAATAATCATCTACAAAATTGATGAAATATTCATACCCTCCTCTTGCTCTAACATTTAGAGGCCCACAAAGGTCGGAGTGAATTAGCTTTAGAGGTTCTTTTTCTCTAAGACCTTTTCCAGAAAAAGATCTTTTTGTCATTTTACCCTCGAGACAAGACTCACATGGTGGTAATGAACTATTTTCTAACTTATTTAGATGACCACTCTTAACCAATCTCTCAATCGTGTTGAGATTTATGTGACCCAGTCTCAAGTGCCAAAGATAGGCATTTGGAGAAATCTTCTTCTTATGAGTCCCAGCAGTTCTAAACATCTCTATGTTAAAAAAAAGTTTGACCTCAGTTGGTTTTAACATGTTCAAGTTATTTTCTAATTTTGCAGAGCAAATCTGTTTATTTTCTATATTGATGAACACTTCATCATTTTCGAAATAAACTTTATAATTTTGTTCTAACAAATAAGAGACAGATATTAGATTCCTTTTCATAGAAGGAATATAATATACATTTTTTAAATAAATGTACTTATCTCCTAAAAATAACTTCATATCTCCCACTGCTTTGGCTGAAACAATCTCCCTGGTCCCTACCTTAAAGATTGTTTCACCTTCTCTTAATTGTCTCCAGGAACTAGTTTCCTGTGAGATAGTACAAACATGATTAGCGGCACCTGAATCAATTATCCAGATTTTATCGTTTTCCACTAAACATGCTTTGATAACAAGTAAATCATATTTATCTTGTTGTTCGAATTCAACACTCTCATCTATATAATTCATAATTTCAGATGATTTGGGAGATATAGGACGATTCTCTGTTAAAACTCTTTTGGTGTAATCTCCTGCTAGTAATTTGTTTGTGTTATTTACATCGAAAGTGAGTACTCTAGAGGAATTCGACATGCGGATAAAATTCAAACAAATTCTAATTAGCAAATTATAACTAAATAAAAAATCAAGTCTTAGCAAAAAATAATAATGTACCCATAACCATTATTTATTTGCAACGATACTTTAGTGAGTCAGAATATGTGCTACTATGGGGCAGTCAGATACTCCTTTACTAAAGCAAACAATTTTGACCAAAGACTACCTCTGGAATAACTCTTATTTCCATTGTCTCTGGAATAACTCTTATTCCTATAGTCGTTTAGTTATCATTTTCGGTCAAGATTTTTACTAACAACTTAATAATTCTTGTAAGTGTGACCCGCCATTTTCAGATCTTATAGAACGGTATGAACTTGCCTTCGAAACAGAAGACAATATCAAAGATGGAACTATAAAACCCTATTCATTTTACTGAAGCCTAGGTTGTTCCGAATCCTATGTTACAACCCTCTGTTGGGATAGCCGTCGCTAAACAACTAGCAATGGGCCGCTTAAAGCTAACCAGCAGGCACAACATAGGAATCTCACGGTTTAGACTAGAGAAGACCGTAGCATATATTGACACATATCCTTCAACCATTTATTATGTACTCCTTCCTCCGTTTACCTTCATATTGACTCATACAAAACACTTTCCGTAGGGAGGTCACTCCCAGTGTGACACGAAGCGTCATATGAATCTCACAGTCTAAACTATGTGGAGACGTGGTAGTTGAAATCTATTTATCATATAATAGACTTATATTTGAACAACTTCCTCTTATTCATCGAAATCTAGATTTAAGCTAAAAAATACTTTTCGTAGGGAGTTCACTCCCAGGATGACACGAAGTACCACTTAAATCTAGATTGCAAACTCTTAGAGACGTGAGAGCTAAAATTAATGTATCGTATATGTTATTAATCTCCCACTGAAGTTTTCTAATAACTCTATCATATAGAAGTTATTAAACTGCCACTGAAGTGTTCTATTTTGGTAGATTTATACTTAAGTTCTTTTCAGCTAATAAAACAACCCTAAGTCTATGTGTTTTATCCAGGTATCACTCTTATTATTGGATTTTAACCTATGATGTCTAGGTGATAAACCATTTTATTACCTCACATCACTCACGTAGGCTTCATAAAATCGGTCACCAACGCTCAATAATTCGGCCATAATCCCAAAAGTAGGAGGTGTTCTGTAAACCGTCAACTTAAGTACCCCCAGCCTTAGATAGGATTATATACCGGTTGAGTTTGTAACCTAGGTTTTATAAGTTTTAACAATTAAAACAGTGGTCAACCTACATGAGCATGCAACTGTTATTTATGGATTTTAAATGTCTAACCCAATTTTATAACAACTTATAAAACTTTAGACATGCTAAACATCCATAACATACATAAGGCATTCAATATTTAATAGAACACTTATATTAAATACAAGAAACCCCAACATGCATACTATATATTATAACAATTATAACATACTTTCAATGCATGTAACATGCTTCCTATGGTGGGATTTAAAATCTAAATGGCATACTATATGCACATACAAGATTTATTTAATTATAACGTACATCAAATGCATAAATAATTAAACACATAATGATATGGTTTTAGTTTTGGCATAAATAAGCAAACAGAAGCCTAACTATTATAAACAGCTTCAAAATCGTTTTTGAACTACTCGAACCGCTCCAAACCGAAGCAAAGCATCTTGAACCGGACCATCAAAGTCTGAACTGAACTAGCCAAAAATACTTTGAGGCTGAACCGGATTGGACCTTGAGAAAGCCGATCGAACTGGCTGCTCTAGGTCCAACCTTAAAGTCTTGCTAAGACCAATCGTGTAGCGCTAAAGGCAATTGTCTAGCTCTATCGCCTTGTGTTATGAAGGGGTACATGATCGTTTATTGTTTGCCTCAACTAAACGATCGCATTATTTTATCGCATAGAACTACATGATCGCTTAGTGTTTGACGAAGTTAAATGATCGCTTAGCTCTATCGTATAGAACTACATGATCGCTTCTCTCTATCGTATAGAACTACATGATCGCTTATCTCTATCGTATAAAACTAAACGATCGTTTAACACCATCGCCTAGCGCTTCATGTCATCTTTTAGTATCCATCGTAGCTACACGATCGCTTAGCTCCGCATCTAAACGATCGCTCAGTGCTATCACGTAGCATTTCATCGCAACGCTTAGCACGCATTGTAGCTAAACAATTGTGTAGTGCCATCATTATCAAATTCAACATATCGTTTAGTTCCCACGCCAAAGCTAAACGATCGGTTAGTGCTATCGTATAGCAAATTGAACGCATTGTTTAGCTCCTGCAGGTACACGATCGTCTAGCATTCAACAACACAACGACCAACGCCCATTGTTATACGATCATCTAGCTTTTTTTCACATCGTGTAGCGTCTGGAGCTAGACGATCGCTTAGCAACTGAACCTCAACAACGATTTTGGGCAGAAGCTGAAAAACTGGAACAGCAGCTCAACCTCCTTCACTTGTTTCTTTAATTACATCCTAACTTCAACTCTAATGACTCCAAATAAATTACAGAAACTTGCTAACACATAAAATCTCATCAAACAAGAGCCAATTAAAAATTTAATTGAGAAATTAAAGAGAATTAAAATTCCAAAACTCATAAAATCATATCAGTGCATCAGTTTCATATTTCTCATATAAAACACTCACCAAACCAAAATTCAACCAAATTGATTGCTTATATTGTTGCGGTTTGTCCCCTAAAGTCTCGTGTCCAGTAGTTTGTAAACAACTTTGTACGAACACTTATGATGTATAATATAAATGATATTTACTTCACTACTTGACTTTGCACATTTAGATTTTACCACAAACTAATAAACTTAATATCCCTGGTTATCTGTATGTAACTTAAGCATGTATGTGGTGAAATACAAGTGGATCATGTCTTGAGTGATAACCAAAATGGTCTGTAGTATATAGATATGGAGGGAAACCTTATCCTGGTAACGCTACGGATGCACCCGCTTTGTGTAATGGTCACAAGTGTTGTGACTTATCACAGATGGTCTGATCTTGATCATTCGTATAGGGGACATGTGAGCGGGGGCATCCTATACAAAGAGTTTGTATAATACCTGACCACGAAGTGTTAACGTCTTATTATATAACACCGTTCCTAACTGAGACTTCACTTCACTAGGATGACCATAGGTAACATGACCTCAATCCTGAGTGAGTTGGAACTCCTGCCATTGAGAGTGGTCCTTTCATTTGCATGGGTGTGAGTGGCCAGAACGCTGACTCAAACCTACCATTTTGGGGATTCGTCTTATTTAGGAGCTGGGAACTCAGCTACACAAGATGGAATTCACTCCTTCCCCGAGGCAGAGGTAAGTAGATAGATAGCTCCTTTAAGGACTGATTCCAGGGCTTGAACGATGTGGCGCTACACATCTTCTCATAGCCCGAGAGGTGTTCACATATAGTAGGACTATACTGTATTGTTCATTAGAGGGATCAGTGGTACTTAAGGAGGAAGATATAATTACAGAGGCAAAACGGTAATTTGGCCTACTGTAATTACGAGCATCTGTGAAGGGGCATTGTACTAATGATTGGTTATATCCAATGGACATAGAAATATATCTATGGCAAGAAGAGTTAAATTGTCGATCTTTAGTGGAATGTCTGGCAGTTAACGGATGGTAGATATCGTGACTAAAGAGTTTAGTCAGCTATTCACGTACCGTTGGAGCTTCGAGCCGTAGGTCCATAAGGTCCTCTTGGTAGCTTGGATACAAGTTGAGAGTCAGTTTTTGGGTCAATTTGAAATTTTCAAAATAACAAGAGGGAGTTCGATTATATTTGATATAATTGAACGAGTTAATTAAATATGATATAATTAATTTTATGTATGAGATACATTAATTTGGAGGAAATTGGATATAAATATGATTTATATCTAACAGAGGAAAAATATTATAATTAATATATGGTATTAAATTATAAGTTATGAATGTGATAAGATCACATTCATTGGACGGTGATAAAGGAAATGGGAAGGCGCCTCTTCGTTCTAAATAACGGATGAATGCATTATAAATAGCAGACGATGTGCTGATCTCGGGGTGCACGGATATTGTGAAAAAGATAGTGTCATCGTTTAGAAAATCAGTGTCTATACGATAATGACTGCCTGATCGCTTACATATACTATATTGCTAAACGATCGCATACCAATTACACCATCGCGCGCTATTATCTGAACGATCGTTTACCTTTTTCCAAAGCGATCGTTTAGCTTTTGATATTTACTAAACGATCGTATAGACGATCACTTAGTTTTTCCTACGCGATCATTGGACGATCGCTCACCCTTTTCCTACACGATCGTTTACCTTTTCCTACACAATCGTTTAAACGATCGCTTACTTTTACTACATGATCGTATACTTTACCTAAACGATCAAACATATTGTCTATGCGATAGACAACCGCATCTCCCACTTGCTTGATCGTTGTGTACGGTCGCTCTTCCTCCTTTCCTCTGACAAATTCGAACAAAGCCCACACTTCGGATTCTCACTCCAAGAATACTGAGGGCTCTAGTGGTGTTATCTTTTCCGTTTGCTTCTGTTCCAGTGGTGACTATTCAAGGTAGACGATTGGGCTTCAGACTCGCTGTGAAGAAGAAATCTTCATCTGTTATGATTTCTTGATCCCTTTAGCATTATGAAAGCATGTTTGAATGTATATGCAGTAATTCTATCATAATGAATTGGAAAGATCCGCTTCCGCTTGTAGATACTCTTGAATAAGAGTTCCTTCAATTGGTATCAGAGAACCAGGTTTTCTTATATTCTAATTCATTGCTACATAAGAATTGCAAATACATTCTTGGTGGGTGCATTTTTACACTGTTTAATCATTAAATTGCAGTGGATGTGCAGATTTATGGATGTTTTCGTGGATGTTAGCCTCGATTTGATTTAATTATTTTACATTTTTGGTTGTTTGTAAAAGCCCCTGCGTTTTTTTTTAGCATTAATAATCGTTATCGAGTCCGTATTCAAAGTTTGTTTGAGTTTTGAGTCGTTCGTGAAGAAGATCAGAGCAAGCGTTGTGGTTCTTCGAGTAAGGAGACGATCAAGGGTTGATCGCATCGTGCAGACGATGAAGTACGCAATCGTTGTTGATCGCATCGGTTAAATGATGGGTATGAGATCAAGTGTTGATCGCATCGTGCAGCCGATGGGGTACGAGATCGCTGATGATTGCATTGTGTAGACGATCGGATAAGCGATCAAGGGTTGATCGCATTGTGTCAAAGATCGGTTACGCGATCACTGAGTATCAGGTCGTGTAGATGATGTGATGCTCGTGTATCGCTTAACGCGTGATCGCACTAGATGTTCATTTTGGTTAGCAAGCTTCATCGCTTAGTAACTGACTAAATGATTTCTTAGTAATGCAAGGTAAATCATTTACCTGACGCCGCATTAAGTGATCGCATAGACGATAGTTTTGGTCAGCAAGCTTTATCGCTTAGTAAATGACTAAACGATCTCTTAGTAATGCAAGGTAAATCGTTTACCTGATGTCGCGTTAAGTGATCTCATAGACGATCGTTTTTGTCAGAAAGCTTCATCGCTTAGTAACTAACTAAACGATTACTTAGTAACGCAAGGTAAATCGTTTACCTAACGCCGCATTAAGTAATCACATAGACGATCGTTTTAGTCACCAAGCTTCATCGCTTAGTAACGCAAAGTAAATCGTTTACCTATCATCGCGTTGAGCGATCGCATAGACGATCAGACTTCGTTGCCTCATTGTCATCTACGGATCGTTTAATTTTGATTTTATCGTCTAGTTCGCTCTGTATGATCGTCTACCTATGGCATTTACTACACGATGGAGTCTTCCTAGCAGTTCAACACTCGTTTCACCTGTGAACCGGTTTGCTCGATGAAAAATGTAATAGATAGGGTTATTTCAGTCTGGTTTCATAAAGGCTCATCTCTGTCCATTAATCTTTTATTTATTACATGCGATGTATGTTTGTAATATGTCATATGGTATGCACATATAGATAAATCCCACCTTAGGTCATGCATATTTTCTTTATTATAAGTGTTATAATTTAGAGAAGCATGTTTTAATTTACATAAATGCATTCTCATGAATCATATAATATAAGGGTTATATTTATGTATGCTTTATTTATTTATTTTTAACGTTATATTTATAAGCGTTATAAATACTTCGTTATGTGGGATGAGTGTTTTAGTTGTTTATTTTATAAATGGTTATAAAATAAAATTAGAACTAAAATAATTAGTAAAAGAATAATATGTAGCAAGTCTATCTATAGTAGACCTTTTGTCGAAGGCGGGTTATGTCTAGGTTGGGGTACTTAAGATGATTCCAACGGAACACCCCTACCTGGGAACATACCTGGAAAGGTAATTTAGATAGATTTGATGCATGCATGCAAACTAGGCCAGTCCGTTAAAGAGTTTAATGTGACTACTTGGATTTTTTTTTTCAAAGACAAAAGTTGTTTTTTAACAGACTTTATAAATGACTTAAATCATAATCAGTAGCCAAATTGTCTAGGTTAATAAACCCTTAGGTAGAACATTCAGTGGGAGGTTCTTAGGGCATTTGATGTCTCATTTGCACCTCTTGTGTTTCTCCCTCATAGTCCACACTGTGAGATTTACCCTCAGCCTCGAGGCACCTTTGGCGTGTTCCCCCAACGGATGGTGTTTGGGTAGGTCAATATCAAGGTGGTTGGAGAGAGTGTTCATAGTAAGTGGGAGTGGGAAGTGCGACAACATATCCCTTGATCTCCCTCGTTGGATTAAATAAAGTTTCTGCGTATCGCCTCGTGGCACCTGGGAGTTTTCCCCTATAGGATGACTTTTTTGTGCGTTTCTTTATTTGATCTCATGTAAAAGGATAAGATTACCTAGTCTCTTGTCATAATCTGTCTTTTTCCCTATGGTGAGCGCATTAGGGCGGGACTCTAGGGCCGAAAACGAGGGGTTACATTTACACAGGATTGTTAAGGGTTAACGATTCTGGACCGAACAAATGGTGGCTATTCGGTTTAGTTCCAAGAGTTGGTTTTGCCTAATGGTTGAGAATGTCTCATCCCAATGAAGGGCCATTCGATCACCCCACCGGTGACATTTTTTCTGCCTCGCTGGGGCATCATTGCAAAATAGAAATCTTTTCACTTAGGATACTTGGAATTTGTTTCGCTAGAAATTAATTGGTTAATTAAAATGTGGTTTTTGCAAAGTCTTATAAAAGGTTATTCATTTTTTTCAGCAACAGTTTTTAATGGCATCAGCCATTATCGATTTACTTAGCGCCCAAAAACTTAATGGCCAAAACTATTCAAGTTGGAAATATATGCTCACGACAATACTCATCATCAAGGATCTGAAGTTTGTCCTAATGGAGTAATGTCCTTCTATTCTACCTCAAGACACTACTCGAAATGTTCGGGCAATGTACGAGCGTTGGACACAGGAAAATGAGAAGGCCCAAGCCTATATTCTGGCCAGTCTTAGTGATGTATTGGCCAAGAAATACGAGTCCAAGGTCTCAGCTCGTGATATCATGGAATCCCTGTGGGGAATGTTCGGACAGCCGTCTAGACAGTTCAAGCATGAGACTCTGAAACACATCTTCAACTCCAAAATGGAGGAAGGCACCTCTGTTCGTGAACACGTGCCGAATATGATGGTCCACTTTAACGTGGAAGAGATGAATGGGTCTAAAATCGATGAGGGTAGTCAGGTTAGTATTATCCTGCATTCATTGTCGGAGAGCTTCCTCCACTTTGTCAGCAATACGATTCTTAACAAACTGGAATACTCCCTTACCACTCTTCTCAAAGAGTTGCAGACTTACTAATCCTTGCTGAAAAGTAAGGAGAAAAGGGAGGTGAGGTCAATGTTGTCTCATCCTCTAAAAGGTTCTATCGAGATTCGACCTCAGGAACAAAGTCTGCATCTTCCACTTCTAACTCTGGAAAGGGGAAGAAGAAGAAGGGTGGTAAAGGGAAATAGAATGCGCCTGCTAACCCACCACTTGTCGCTCAGAAGAAGCGTCCACCACCGGTTGAAAAAGGAAAATGTTTCCATTGTAACCAAGATGGACACTGGAAGAGGAATTGTCATCGTTATCTAAAGGAAAAGAAGGCTGCCAAAGTTAAGGCCAAGGCAGACAGAGGTAAATATGATTTGCTTGTATTAGAAACTTGTTTAGTGGAGAATGATGATTCTACTTGGATATTAGATTCAGGCGTCACTAATCATGTATGTTCTTCTTTTCTGAGAATTAAATCCTAGTGACAGTTGGAGGCTAGTGAGATGACGATGTGAGTAGGCACTCGGCACGTCGTCTCTGCTATGGTAGTGGGAGACATCAAGTTTACTTTACAAAATAGATTTCTTATATTAAAAGATGTTTTTGTAGTTCTTGAAATTAAAAGGAACCTTATTTTTGTAAAGTGTCTTTTACAATAAAATTACACTATTTCTTTTAAATTGAATAAAGCGTTTATTCGTAAGGATGGTGTTGAAATTTGTACAGCTAAACTGAAAAATAACTTGTATGTGCTAAGACCTTTAATCGTAAGTTCCCTCCATAATATAGAGATGTTTAAATCTGTCGTAACTCAATCTAAATGCCAATGAATTTCTCCAAAACCTTGTTGGACATGGTTCGTTCGATGGTGAGTTACGCTTCCTTACTAGACTCATTTTGGGGTTTCGCAGTGGGGACTACGGTATACATTCTCAACTGTGTTCCTTCTAATAGTGTTGCAAGAACACCTCTAGAGTTGTGGAACGGGCGTAAAGCTAGTTTACGTCACTTCCGCATATGGGGTTGCCCAGCACATGTGCTTAAGGAAAATCCCAATAAGTTGGAATCATGATCAAGGTTGTGCCTCTTTGTAGGCTACCCCAAAGGTACACGAGGAGGTTACTTTTGTGATTCATCCGAAAACAAGGTGTTTGTTTCCACGAACGCTATTTTCCTAGAGGAGAATCATATCAGGGAGCACAGTCCACGTAGTAAAGTCGTGTTAAGTGAGCTTTCCAAAGAAACTACTGAAACTTCAACAAGAGTTATTGAAGGACCTGATTCATCAAACAGAATTATTGATGATAGATCATCTGATAGATCATCTTAAGGGAACCTCGATGCAGTGGGAGGGTTATGAACCCACTTGATTGTTATCTGAGTTTCACGGAAATCCTAGCTATGATGACAGATGGCGACGTTGAGGATCCGTTATCCTATAAAAAGGCAATAGAGGATGTTGACCGGGATGAATGGGTCAAAGCCATGAATCTCGAGATGGAGTTGATGTACTTCAACTCAGTATGGGATCTTGTAGATCAGCCTGATGGGGTAAGACCTATAGGTTGTAAATGGATCTACAAGCACAAACGGGATGCTGATGGGAAGGTGCAAGCCTTTAAGGCTCGACTTGTGGCAAAGGGTTATACCCAGGTGGAGGAAGTCGACTATGAGCAGGCTTTCTCACCTGTTGCCATGTTAAAGTCGATCCGCATGATACTGCATCGAGGTGACGTGATCGTCATGAAGATCGGCTCGGAGAAAAACGTTGTCGATTCATTTATGAAGGCTTTCACTACTACAGTGTTTGAGGGTCACTTTCAGAGCATGGGTCTACGGGACCGCCCGCGACTGGACTAGGGCAAGTGGGCTAATTTTGGCAAAATATAAAATATGTTTTTGTAGAAAACAAGTGAGTTTCAAGACATACCTCTTGTAGAACTTCTTCAAAGCTCCTTCTCCAGCTGCTATCTTCTCCGATTCTTGTTGCAGACCACCTCAAGATCTTCTCCACTATTCTCTTGGTGCTCTAGATTGAGTTGTGGAATTCAAAATAAGCTTGAATCAAGGGATGAAGAAGAAAAGCTCACAGCAGCAATCTTAGTGAAGAACCCTTTCTTCAACTCGAATTTTCTCTAAAATTCTCTATAGATTGCATGCCCGAATTTCACTTCAATCTCTCCATTATATTGCAGATCAACATGCAAAGGAGAGAGTTGCATGAGTTGTAGCTTATGTTTGGAGAAGATAAGGCAAAGTTGAATGCTTTTTGTGTGAGCAAGTAAGGAGATGGATAATGGAAAACATAATTTTTCATTTTAGTATTTTGTTTTTCTCTTTTTCAATTTTATCTCAAAAATCAAAAGTTGGTTTTAAAATTCATTTTGATTTTAAAACTGAAAAATATCAAATAAAACTTAATTAATTTAATATCAAATATTAAATTAATTTTTACACATATCCATCTTTACATATTTAAATATATAAATTCTCTTATTCCGTTTAATTCTAAAATTAAACATGTAATTATATCTCATATAATTACTAATTCCCTTAATTCTAATTTGAACATTTCAAATTAACTTATCATGCTATTCTAGAGCTAGTCCGTTACGAGCTAGTAAAGGGACCTCACGGACCTACAGATCATGGGCTCCAACGATTAATCCCCATTCGTTAACTAATGGGTCACTCCATTAAAGGCCATTGTTGCACTCCCCTTATTGTAGATATATTATGCCTACATGATTTAACCATAATCAACAAGTCGACCCTTCATAAGTTTGTTCGTAATAACGGTTGGGTCAAATATCTGTTTTACCCCCGAGATTACGTCTTATTTCTCAAGTTTCTACTGATCCTTTAACGGACAACTGGTTTGTGATAAAATCACTAAACCAAACTCCCTCAGCCCAATGAGAGGGTAGGGCCCCTTGTTGACGACCTAGATTCAGTACTTGAGAGAACAACCTTTCTCCTATCCCTAAATCGGGTAGGTATGAACTCCGTCTTGCATCCTATGTCCTTAGCTATCTATCCGGTCTTACCCCTGAAATGGGAGTCTTATTGAGCTGGCGCTGTTGAGTCAACCCTCACCTATGCAAATCTAAGGGTAATCCCGAATAAACAGGAATTCATAGTTAGCTTAGGATTAAGATCGAGTTACCTAGGTCATCTAGGTACAATAGTCAGTCTTATACAGTAAACAGTGTAATAAAGTAAGAGTGACTTATTTCTTAGTCCTGATCTTATGAAAACCCATTGCATAGGACGGCCCCACTCCTCAAATCTAACATGTACGAATTAGGATCACATCATATGTAACACTTTACAACTCTTTGTAACAACTACAGAGTAGGTCGCATCCAATGGTGTTACCAGAATAAGGTACCCAATCTCATTCATGTATTATAGATCATTTCGACTATTTACTCGAACCTGGTCAACTCTTATGTCTCCACATAAAGTTCAAGTACTCATACAATAGTCATGGGTCTTAGTTTATTGGATTTAGACTTTCATACAATTTATGAAATCAATAATAAGTATATTGATTATAGAAAATTTTACTATTTTACAAACTGCGAGTTTTAGGACATAAAACCCAACAGTTGCGACAATGTCTTCTTAGATAGGGCTTTTTTACTATAGTGTCGTGGAACTTTCCAGAAAGTTGCTCTTGGGTTAGGGCGCCACATGTTCTTGCATGGAACATCTTGACGCCACTTTTGGGCATTGTGGCCTTCTTTTCTTCCTTATTTTGGAGATTTTGCCCTTTCTTGTCTTTATTGGACAAAATTGGTTTGTTTTCACTTTGTTGAACTTCAAATCTTTTTTTTTTTTTTTTTTTTTTTTTTTTTTGCTCATCTCCTGAAATTCATTACCCAATGACATCAAATCTAACAATATTAAGTAAAAATAACTCTGAATTAAAACGAAAATCACACACTTTTCAAGTGCATTTTAGTTACTGTATTAATGATACTTCTATCAAGGTATAAAACATCAATATCAACAAAAATAATATTGAGGTTTTTATTTTACAAATTTTCTATGAAAATATTGATAAATTGTTGATTTTGATGGATATTTCTAAAAACTTTAAAAGTTTTTAAAAGATAACTTTAATGAGATTTTGTTGCTTATTTTTTATATTTCATGAATTTTTCTATGATATAATGGAAATATTAGTTCAGCCCTCATGTCAATGAACCCATGGAAATGTAAAAATATCACTAAAAATATCGACATGTTGATAGAAATTTAATACTATGACTTTTATATACTTCTACCAGGGCCTATCAACATAATATAAAATTTGGTTGTCTCTTTGGCCTCAAATCTCAAACAAATAAAGTATTAAATAATTACATTACCGATGAACTTCTATCATTTTCTATCACTAAAATAAAAAATTTCGTTCCTTCAACATATTTTTGTGCCTTTTTTTGACATTTTCTATGGTTGAAGGTAAATTTTGCTATTGATTGCTAAACCAAAATTACCATATTAAATCCTTCTCCAACCCATCAAATAAAATTTTTAATACTGATCTAAACTACCTATACTAAGTATTATAAGTGGCAAGATTGGATCGATCAACAAGAAAGATGGAAAATTAGTTTCACAGAGCCAATTCTTTATTAAAGTGGTAAATGGAGGTGGGGGGAGGAGGGTTGATTTCATGGACCTAAGGTAAACAAGCTAAAAAATAAGTGATTAATACCCTAACTAAATTCTTTTAGTTAAGAAAATTGGAATCACCCAACTTGCGACTTTGATCCTAAGATATTACTCAATCATCTCTAACACATGGTCAACCTAACCGGTAATGTTGCACTAAGCGTTCTAAACTATTAATCAAGATTTTCATCTGAATAAATTATGTGGCAATTAATTAAGAATATAGTACACATATGCATTAAGTACTTCTAGGGCAACCATGTCAATTAGTTAACGGTAATGCATATTAACTACTTGATTCGTTCTTTATCTCTAAATTACTCAAGCCAACTATGTGATGACTCCAGTAATATCGTGTATGTCACACACCAATGAGATGACCCTTTGTTACTTGGGCAACCAACACAGCAATTATAGATTACATGTTTAGTTTAAAGCGATTAAGAAGCCTAAATAGTTTGGTTTATAAGCCTTAACCATTCAAGTAAGCTAAATAATAAAAACAAGAGACAAAGATGGTTGAGAGATAAAAATATATACATTCAACTCAAAATCCTCACAAAATTATATGTGCAATTAGTCTTAAGTTTTGCTACTTTTGCAACATTTTAGCATAATTTTGCAATATATGCAAAAGGGGTCCTAATCTAAACTAGAAATTAGATAATTCTCTTTACATACACATCTTGTACACCATGTAATTTTAAGGATTTGTGTAGAAAATAATAAAAAGGCCCAAGGATGCTGATAGCAATTTGCAAGTGCTATTTCACTTTAGCTTAGGGTGTTCAAAAAATCGATCCGAAAAAATTGATCAACCCAATCCAAATTGTGTGGTTTGGGTTGGGTTATCAAATAATTTAGGTTGGGTTGGATTCAAATAAATGAAAATTTTATAAGTTGGGTTGGTTCATGGGTTCACCTAATATAACCCAAACCAACCTGAACCAACTCGAATTTATTATTAACTTTAAAATATTTTTTTTGGTACTTATAACACAATTATTTATATATATTGATTTTAATTTTATTTAATTTCAATATTTTTTTAATAATTTATTCTTCAACAACTTTTAAAAGTGGTTTCTTTGCATTTTAGAAAGAAAATTTTCACTATATAAATTGAAATTGAGTTGTTAATCTAAATTCAATATATGAAAATAATTAAATTAGATTTTTACATATTTACGTTTTGCTTCTTTTTAGAACAAAATTTTAAATAAATGACTCGATTAACCCGAACCAACCCAACTCAAATATTTCATGGTTGGGTTGGGTTGGGTTCATTTTTTAATAAGGGTTATTTGGGTTGAAGAAATTTACAAACCGAACACCGAACAATTGGGTTGAGTCTAAAAAGTCTTTCAACCCAACCATAAACATCCTACTTCAGCTTATGTCAAGCTAGTTCAAATGTTTTAGATTGTCTAATCGATGGTTATGAGTAAGTTGGAGGTAGATCACGGCCTTTGTGTCGAAATTGTGCCTAAATGGATTGTTTGGACCTTGAAACATCAACCAGATCATGAATGAACTGAGAAGACATGTTTCCCCCTATGAGCAGATGACGATATAGGACAAAATCCGAACATTGCAACATTTGTGTGCTGAACGCTATGTGACTCTAATGAACAGAAGGCAAACATCACAAAACTACCTCAGCACATTGCGACTCTCCTGAGAAGGAAAGAGACCAACAGTCCTCGACATTGCAACATGCTCCTTTTGACGCTTTTGACGCTTACTGCATCACAATGCTTCTAAGAGCGTTACAACACTCAATTTTCTATAAATACATATTTTCCTTTTAGGTTGAATAATCATTTCTCCCAATCTCTAGTTACATTTTCGATATATCTTTGTTATTTTTAGTCTAGTTTAGAGTTTTTTTTTTTTTTTTTTTTTTAAATATTTGAAGATCGAGTCATGTTAAGTTCATATCTCAAATTCGGAGGTTTCTTGAGCTTGTTAGGGAAATAACATATAAGAAGTTAATATACTAACAAACTGATTACATTATACTATATATAATAATAAGGTTCAGACTCACAAGTAAGTCAAATGGTATAACAAGTCTTATAAACTTAAATAACCAAGGACTTATAAAAAAAAAAAAACCTCAAAATTTGTGGAGATTCAATAGATAGTCACTAGACACGCTTCTGATAAGCGATGTCCTTGAGGCAATTATTCGCTCTATATGGACTATAAGTTGACTACCCAGGATCATCATAACATGATACAATGACTAATTTTAGTAGAACTACAACTTCTAACTACTCAAATCAAAATCAAAAGAAAGAAAGAAAGAAAGGAGAGCACTTCAATTTGGAATGAGATGCTACAAATGAAAAAGCAAGTTGCAATTTATAGGCTAGCAACTTAGTAACTCTCAAAAATACAAAATAGATACAACATTGAAACATTTGTCAAATTTAACTGAGTCGTTACTTGATTACAATCAAACATATAATTCATTTAAGTTGAAGAATCTACAAATTTAACTGTCATATATGTTAATTAAATTTATACATGAAACATCATCTAATTTGATGGATTAATATAAAATAAAGTCAAATAAATACAAAATTGAAACATTTATCAAATTGAACTCAATTGAGTTGCTACTTGATCCAAATCAAACATATAACTCATTCAAATTGAACAAACTATAAATTTAACTATCATATATGTTAGAATTATACATGAAATATAATCTAATTTGATGGCTTCAATACAAAATTGAAACATTTGCTAAATTTAACTCAATATAATTGTTACTTGTTCAAAATAAAACATACAACTCATTCAAATCGAAGAAACTACAAATTTAACTGTCATATATGTTAAATTTGTATCTGATATTTCATCTAATTTGATCGCTTCAATCCAATTTAAAGTTTCAAATTATGAATTTAATCTACATAATTAAATTCGTTTTTAATGTTTGAATATTCAAGAATGTTTTACATTTTTTCTCTATAATATAAATATCCAATACAGCTTAGTGATGTAACGTTGTGAGAGTTGTGCTAAACTTATTGATATCTTATTCTTCTGTTCATTGCCTTTAAGTTTTGCTTTCAGTTAAATTAGTTTTCTTAATCTTGCTAAATAAAATAAATCACAATCCATAAATGTTGTGTTAAATGAAATCGAGAAGCATCTAGATTGCCTCATGTATGTTTGTTTAGGCCTTTTAAAAAAATGTTCATGGCTTGCATGATAGCGATCTTAAACTGAAAAGAGTGTTATAATTAAGTTAGATTTCTAATTTAGTTGAAATGTTTTTATTCTCTAAAACTTAATGCATTTGGCTATATAGGAGGGAATACTTCTCATCTCCAACCATTTAGTTAATTCAAGATTTGATTTGGCATTGGGAAGAATTAATTCAACCAAGGTTTAATTAGATCTTTCATTTCGATCAGAAGTGCACTATATAAACTTTTAACATTAGGAGACGCTATTCATTCTGTATTTTGTAATATACTCTCTAATAAAATTGTACTCCCTTTGTCCAGTATTCGTAGTTATCACACAACCACGTAAATTTGTGTGTGAAATCTCTATTTCTTTACGTTTTTAATATATTTTTTTTTTCATATCTGAGCATTTATTTTTAAGCACATTTAATTTTCTTCTTGCACAATTATTATACAAACCCTCTCGTTTTGTTTTATAAATCCAACAAAAGAAATTTTATAATTTTGTGGCTCTTTGTGGATCGACTCGTCCTATTTGTAATGCAAAACTTAGCTAGGCTCGATATTTATTTGACTAAGGGTCTCAACAACCCTTCCATCAGATCCGACGAAGATGCGTGTGCATATAAAAAAGAATACAATGAGCAAAAAAGTTGAAATTCAAGGACATAACCAGCTTGCAGGCGTATTTGAACCTTTTTCAATAGAACTCCCCAAAAATTGTTAAAAATTGACAAATTCCTCTCCACCATTTTGGAAGAAATTAGAATGTTCAGCAACCACTCCAAACAATATTTTAAGTGTATTTTAATCATTTTTTATTAAAAGTATTTAAATAAAAATGAACTTTTTTAAAAATATATATTTTTTAAAGTCAATCCAAACGAGCCCTAAAACTTTTATTTGTACATTTTTTTCTCATACTGATATCGATAGAAACGGTAGGTCTTGAAGACGATAAAAAGTGGCTCAAGCTTATGGAAGAGAGGGAGATAGAAAAAGTTTACAAGTTTTTTAAGAATTCAGAGCTAAAAAGTTTACAAGTTTTTTAAGAATTCAGAGCTACTTTATTGTTTTCATTTAGTTTCTCTTCAGTCTATTGTAAGTCGCTACACCAAGACCACCTTAGCTTGTTATTCTCCTTCCACCCTTTATTCGAAGGAAGAAAGACTTGTTCCCTTCAAAAATGTACTCAAGTAAGAAGAGAAAACCAAATTAAGCGATTCTTGAGTAGTTGTCAATTTTGTTTTGTTATCTCAATTGTTGATTGGACATTTTGGTTACTACTATGTATTTTTTATTATTTATCAACTCTTATGTACTCGATCTATTTAAATGCCTTGAATATGTTAGCTGGAGCTTCGAACAACCAAATACGGGGGTTTCGCTATTCACAATTAGACTTTAGGATTTAGAGAAGTACACTATATAAACTCTCTAATCCTAGTGATGTCGTTTTGTATTAAAAAAACATTCTTTCTAACAATATTGTTCTCCCCTACCCTGTTAACATATTTAATACACTGTTAGTGAACCACGTAACTTTGTGTGTCAATTCTCTATTCTTTTACGTTCTTTTATATTTTTTAATTGCTGATTTTGTAACATGTTGGTTTTGTCTTTAAGTATTGCATTTCAGAATTCAAGCATGTGCGGATACCCTAAGTTGGAAGTAAGCCTTACCTTATGCTTGTATTTTGCTTAACATTTACAACTGTTTGTTCTTATTGATTGTAAAATTTTATTGTCGGCTTATTTTGATCACTGTTAATATTGATTGTGTAAATTTTAATATTGGAAAGCAAGAGAAATTTAAGAGAAACGTCTAGAAATAGATCTTTGCTTTTTACACCTTGAAATAGGGCAAGAGCCTCTAAAATCATAAAAGTTTGTTTGCTTGATGTGTCTAAGTTAATATTAATCATAGAAATATGTGTTTAATTACTTAACTAAACTCATAAAGGTGTACTTAAATAAGAACAGAATAGGTGTCGAACTCGATTCAAAGGTTGTAAGTGCCTCAGATGGTAGGATGTGGGAAGATTTGAGTAGTATTCTGCTTTGAATCATATAAAGTCTAGAGGGTGAGATGCAGACACAAATAGGGAATATCCCTTATAAACTTGTCCTAGTTAAACACTTTGTGGGTGCATTAGTTTCTATTGTGTTTGAAACAGAGCTTGGAAATCTCTCTCTCTATAGTATTTATTCTAGTATTGTGTTTTTCTTTACTTCAACACACCCATCTATAGTTGTAAATCTTAAAGGAGGTTTTTGTTGAAACTAGATTTTTGAAAATCTTGTTTCTTTGGATTTGATACATGAAATATTCTCCACTTTATAACTTGATTGACGGTGTGCACTAATGCTTAGGACTATTCATCATTGTTCGGTCATCTATCCAAATCAAGTTTTTAGTATTTTTAGTGATTCCGACTATATCTTGCTTCAATTCTCATCGTAAAACTGGTTCCAGTCATTAATGATGCCAAATAGACTCATATTTGATAGAATTAGCATGCAATTAGCAAAAGAAATCAGAACATTAAGCACTCTAATTCATCAATTTTAGCATCTAAGTAAACATGTTCATCAAATAAAAGAGGGGTTTTGAAACATACATTTGAAGAACTCTTTGATCTTCAAATTCCAACTCGATTCTTCTCAGCAATTCGTTGTAGACCACCACTTGATCTTCCCTACTATTTTCTTGGACCTTAGATTGGATTGTGGGATTCAAAATGAGTTAGAATTTAGAAAATTTTGAGGGAAAGGTCTGGTTTTTCAGCTTGTAGTAGGAAGAACTCTTTTTCATCAAAATTTTAGGAAAAATTCATTTGCATGCCTCAAATCTTAGCTGAAAAGAATATGTTTTATTCTGGTCAAGCATACAACTTGTAACGACCGGATCCTTACATATTATGGTCCGACCGCTACGACATGCATACTTAGACTTTTCTATCATGAGATGAGTTTTGGTAAAAATCTCAAAAGAACATATCTAAGATTTTATTAATTAGGTAGAAAGCTATATAAACAATTTATTTTACAAAACACCAGGATCCATAAAACATTAGCGTAGTGATATAAAAATGCATATGCCTATGATAGTGAGCTTGATGGTTGGCCATTTGAGCGACGTCCAGTTCTGCCACCTACGCTGTGTCCTTACCTACAAAGTCTATAAAATAGGATGAGTATATAATATACCCAGTAAGTAGTTCTCACATAGGGTAGTGATCAAATGCACAATCACATGCAACATGTCCTAAAAACATATGATTGGGACCGAAAACATATAATAACATGTGATGGTCGGTTATGCTTCTAACATAAATTTCTCCGCCCTGGTAGAAAGATGAGGACTTAAGCGGAAACTAACCCATCTAATGATTAACGAGTCATGCAGTCAGTAGGGCCAGAGTCGCATCCAACATCAACCATTAGCATAAACGTAAGATTGGACTAGAGGGGTGCAACCATACATACCCTGTTAGTCCCTAGCATAAACTTGGCATAGAATTGGGTCTAGAGGGGTGCAACCATACATGCCCTGCTAGCCCTAGAAGCATAACCTTTATCTAATTAAAATTTAATCTTATTTCATCGTTGTGAACAAACATAATGCATGGGGTCCCTTGTCGATAAACGTATTTTAAACATGTAATGCAACATAACAATAACATAATTATGCAGCATATTAAAGTACACTATCATGAAACACTTAAAGAGAGGGTAAGATAAACTACTTACTTTGACTGCGATCCTAGTTATTCCTTATTATTCCTTATGGTTTAATCAGTAGAGCTTTCCCTCTTAAACCAGAAGGAAATTTGGTCAGCACTTCCCTCGCGTTTCCTTCTTCTAACTAACAGAATTACTTCACCCTTTTCACATAATTTTTACTACTGAGTTTTGTTTGAGAATGAGTTTAACTTCCAGCCCAAAGCCTCCTATTTATAGCCGTTTCCAACTCTTCTATGTGTGATAACTCATCCTACAAATAGCTTCTTTAAAATTACTTAGGTTTAAGAATTTCTCTTAATAAGACACCTAATTTTGGCTAACGTTTGCCCTTACGTCATCAACATTTGTTTGTATTCAATTTTAGGGTTCTCCATGTATAATCTATAAGATCGTGGCCAAATTCAATGCATAATCCACGCTTCTGTCCAAATCTCGCTCTCTCTAGCTTTCTCGCTGGTTTGGCTCTCATGGCTCTCGCTCTCTCCAGCTTTCTCATTGGTTTACTCTCGTGGCTCTCACTCTCTCTAGATTTCTCGCTGGTTTACTCTCGTGGCTCTCGCTCTCTCCAGCTTTCTCGCTGGTTTACTCTCGCTCTCTCCAACTTATAATTAATCCTCCCTGATTCTGCCCCATTATTCATTATTTTTGGATAGCTAATAAATTTCTTATTTATTTTCCAATTCTAAATTTCCACCCGATTTTCCTATTAAATTTATTTGTTTTCCTGCTTTCTAAATTAGGGTTAGGGTATTACATTTACTACCCCCTTAAATAAAATTTGGTCCTGCTTAACATTTGACATTTGATTTCCTGTAGTATATGCGTACAAATTTGGGTTGTTACATTCTTCTCCCCTTAAGAACTTTCGTCCTCGAAAGTTTCTTGATTCTTAAACAGATAAGGGTATTTGACTTTCATCTCTTCTTCTCGTTCCCATGTAGCTTCTTCTACTTACTGATTTCTCCAGAGAACCTTTACTAAACTTATTTACCGATTACGAAGTGACTTCTTCTCTCTTGCTAAGATGCAAACTGGAGTCTCTTTATATTCCAAGTTTTCACTTATTTATAGAGGTTCATAATTTACTACATGTGATGGGTCAAACACATATTTTCGAAGCATCGATACATGAAAGACATTATGTATTGTAGAAAGGGTGGGTGGTAATGCCAATCGATAAGGTACTTGGCCAATACGTTCTAATATTTCAAAGGGTCCAATAAAACGGGGGCTAAGTTTGCCTTTTCGTCCGAATCGCATAATGCCTTTCATTGGTGCTACCTTTAGAAATACGTGATCTCCTACTTTGAATTTCAACTCTTTTTTATGGTTATCAGCATAACTCTTCTGTCTGCTTTGAGCTGTTGGCATTCTTTCCCGAATTAGCTTAATTGACTCTAATGTTTGCTACACCAGTTCAGGCCCTAGTAGTGTTCGCTCCCCGACTTCATCCCAGTGTATAGAGGATCTGCATTTCTTTCCGTATAAGGCTTCGAAGTGTTCCATACCAATTGTCGCCTGATAACTATTCTTATAAGCAAATTCTATAAGATGTATCTGCGAATCCCATGCTCCAGTAAAATTCAAAGCACATGCCCTCAACATTTCTTCTAGGATTTGATTAACTCGTTCTATTTGGCCATCAGTTTGTGGATGGAAGGCTGTGCTGAAATTTAGTTGTGTGCCATTGCTTTCTGCAAACTTTTCCAGAACTTGGAGACGAAACGAGGGTCTTGATCTAAAACAATTGATACTGGGACTCCATGTAACCGGATGACTTCTTTTAAGTACATTTGAGCTAGTGCATTGCTTTCTACAAACTTTTCCAGAACTTGGAGACGAAACGAGGGTCTTGATCTAAAACAATTGATACTAGGACTCCATGTAACCGGATGACTTCTTTTAAGTACATTTGAGCTAGTGCTTCCGTAGTGTGAGTAGTCTTGCATGGTAGGAAGTGGGCCGATTTGGTGAGTCGATCCACAATCACCCAAATCATGTTGTGGCCTTTAACAGTTCTCGGGAGTCCTAAGATGAAGTCCATAGAAATATGCTCCCATTTTCATTCTGGAACATTTAGAGCTTTCACTTATTGACAAACCAAACATTTACTTACATAATCGGCTATATCCTTTTTCATGTTACACCACCAGTAATGTGCTTTCAAGTCTTGATACATTTTGGTACTCCCAGGATGTATTGAAAAGCATGATTCATGAGCTTTCTTCAGTAGTTCTTTCTTGATTTTTTCATCATCTGGTACACATAGACGTCCACGGTAGAGAAGTGTAGAGTCTGGGGCTATAGAGAATTGACTGGTTTCTCCAATCTCTGATTGTAGTTGTTTGTTTAGGTATTTATCTATTTGTTGTGCATCAATTATCCTTTGTCTTAATGCAGGTCTTGCAATTAACTGTGTTATTCGAGATATGAAGGTTTCTGGTATTAGTGAGATCTCAACTCTTTCAAGGTCATCCATTATGTGTTTGGAGATGGTACTTAGGGTTGTTGTATAAGCTGACTTTCTGCTAAGAGCATCAGTAATAATGTTAGCTTTTCCTAGATGATAGAGGATCTCAAAGTCATAATCTTTGACTAATTCTAACCATCTTCGTTGCCTCATATTTAACTCTTTCTGGGTAAAGAAGTACTTAAGGCTTTTATAATCTGTATAAATTTGGATTTTTTCCCCATATAAGTAATGTCTCTATATCCTTAAGGCAAAGACTACGACAGCTAACTCCAAGTTATGAACGGGATAATTTTGTTCATAAGGTTTTAGTTGTCTTGAAACATATGCTATTATCTTTCCGTGTTGCATCAATACATAGCCAAGCCCCTTCTTCGATGCATCACTGTACACAGTTAAACCCCCGATCCGTCAGGTATAGTGAGAATAGAGGCTGTGGTCAACCTTTCTTTTAGTTCCTGGAAGTTTTGCTCACATGCTTGGTTCCAAACGAAAGGATTATTCTTCTTGGTGAGGTTAGTTAAGGGTAATGCTATACTTGAGAAATTCTTCACAAATCGTCTATAATATCCTACTAATCCAAGGAAGCTTCGCACTTTGCTGACTGTTGTTGGGCGAGGCCACTTGCTAATTGTTCAATCTTAGCAGGATCCACTGAGATTCCTTTTTGCTTTACAATATGCCCTAGGTAGGCAACTTGTCACGTCCAAAACTCACACTTGGAGAATTTGGCATACAACTTTTCATTTCTTAATATGAAAAGGACGTCCCTAAGATGTCTTTCATGTTCCGCCTCAGACTTGGAATAGACCAAAAGATCATCTATAAATACGATCACGAAGTTATCAAGATAGTCCTTAAAAATTCTATTCATCAAGTCCATGAAGGCTGCTGGGGTATTCGTTAATCCAAAGGGCATCACAACGAATTCATAATGCTCATATCTTGTTCGGAAAGCAGCCTTGGGTATATCAGACTCCTTGATTCGTAGTTGATGATATCCAGATCGTAAGTCTATTTTGGAGAATACTGAGGCTCCTTGTAATTGGTCAAATAGGTCATCAATGCGTGGGAGTGGGTACTTATTCTTTATTGTCAATTTATTCAACTCCCGATAATCTATACATAAACGAATTGATCCATCCTTTTTCTTAACAAATAAGACAGGTGCTCCCCATAGAGATACGCTAGGGCGTGTAAATCTCTTATCTAACAATTCTTGTAATTGTATTTTGAGTTCTTTTAATTCCGCAGGTGCCATTCTATATGGTATTTTAGATATTGGTTCAGCTCTGGGAATTAGATTTATACAAAATTCTATTTCTCGACTAGGTGGTAAACCTGGTAGCTCTTCTAGGAATACATCTTCAAATTCTCTTATTGCAGGAATGGCCTTAATTTTATCCTTTTGGTTTCGTAAATCCACTACACTTGCTAAATATGCCCAAGCCCATTGTTGAGCAAATGTTTAGTTTTTAAGGCTAAAATTAT
>NC_143486.1:42467912-42532043 GCF_027475165.1 Benincasa hispida
ATGGGAAAAAATGGGGAGTGGGGAAGAAGAAGGGGTTTGGTTTAAACCAAATCCCTCTCCCGACTGACGGGTATTTACGTCGTCGGAAGAGACCGTCTGTCCTGACGACCTAACTCCCGACGCTCTATTTAGGCGTCGGGATAACTCCTTTTTTTTAGTGAGTCAACAATAAATTTTCCAGACATGTCAAGGATCAATATTTAGGATCTAAAGGCAACACTAGAGGGGGGGAGGGGGGGTGAATAGAAATAATTTTATCTTCAAACAATGCTTAATAAAGTTAACCCACTAATTTGATTAAAGAAATTTATGCAAGAAAAAACTTAAATCATGCAAGCTATGATAACTTCAAATTTAAAGACAATTTAATCAAGGATAAATTTAAATAACACACTAAAAATTAAATCATGCAATTAGGAAAGATTAAAAAAATAATTAAGACAAGAAGCAAAAAAATTTGAAAATAAGAAATAAAAGAGAGAGAGGAAGAGAAAACACCGGGAATTATAGTGGTTCGGCAAATTGCCTACTCCACTTTCCAAGACTCCTTCTTGGGTATTTCACTAAGTGATCTTCTTGCAGGTGAGGACCAAACCGACACATGACCCTCTTTTTCCTAAGGTAAAGAGAAACCCAAGATACTTTTTACTGGTTCATGATCAAACCAATTTCTTTTTCTCATAACCCAAGGTGTACCCACACCTTAATACAATTCCCAAAAATAAAAAGAAAACCTCACAATATTACCTCTTGAAGGCTAAATACACAAGTTGAGCACTAAAAAAAAACTCACAAAAATAGCTCTAGGCCAATTTAGGAGCAAAGAGGACAAATTTGAGAGTAGAGAGAATTGAGAGCTTAAGATTGATAGCTTTTTGGTGTGTCAATGAAGAGTAAAATCAAGTTGAATTTATAGGCGAGGGGGATAAATTTTGGTCATTGGATATGATTGCAAATGAAGGGTGGAGATTGAATAAAAATAGAAAAGGAATGGATTTGTAATTAAGAGAGAAATTTTGAAAGATTGGAATTATTGAGATTTGGAGAATAAAAAGGATTTGAAGGATGACAATTTAGAAAGAAAATCAAATTTGAAAAGGCTGAAATTTGGTGAGAATTTAGAGAAAATTGATCAGAAAATTAAAGGAAAATAAGAAAGTAAAAATGACAATAAAAAATAGCCGGATGATATGGGCACCACGCACACAGGGGAGGAGATTGAGCGTGATGCGCCGCATTTTGTGAAGAAACCGCAAACACGTGCGGCGCACGCACGCGTCCACACGTGAAATTGGATGACTGCCACTGGTCATTATCTCATTCGTCCACGGTCGCCACGTCAGCAAAAAGTGACCGGCTTGAGCACCACATCACCCACCACGTCAGCAAAAAGTGACCGGCTTGAGCACCACATCACCCACCACGTCAGTTGCCACATAATCAATATTGACCGTTTATGTGCCACGTCAGCCACCACGTACGATGCCACGTGTCATTGCCACGTTGGATTTCCTCTCCAATCTTCTTTTGCTTATAACTTTCTCGTTTGAACTCCGATTTGAGCGATTCAAATTATGTTAGAATTGTCTTTCCGAGATCTACTAAATAGTGACTTAGAAATACTAAAAATATTAGTACAAAAAATCTGATTTTGTTATCATCAAAATACTTGGTTTGATTGAAGCCCTAAAGCTAACAGAACCAACACAATTTCATGTGGATTTCATGAAATAAAATACATTAAGAAATATATTATGCTAGCATATGTTTTATATAGAATGACTTACAATTTTTAGTTTTTGTAATGCATGAAGGTTAACAATATCCAATTTTATAGTGCCCAAATAACGTATTATCACAAGTTAGCAAACCCTCAAACTTGAACTATTGATTCTTGAAAGCCCAAAAAAGGGTGTCAAATCCTTTCTCATCTACTAAATAATATTTATATGTTGAGGTTGATGCCCTAAATCTCGTAGGGTTCTGTAGTTTCTAAATACTTATATGAACACAAATTTTGTGATTTATAATATATGATATTTTATTCACTTCAATCTATGAACTATGAGATATTTTTGTTGCATTAACCACAAACCAATAAACTAAGATCCATGGTTATCGTTGTAACTTAAGTATGTATGTGGAACATACAAGTGGATCGTGCTTTAAGTGATAATTTAAATGGTCTGTAGTATATGGATAAAGGAGGGATACATTATCCTTGTGACACTACGAATGTAGCCCGCTTTGTAGATGTTACAAATGTTGTAAAGTACTACAAATGATCTGATCCTGATCATTCATGTATTAGACATGCGAGCGGGGATATTCTATACAAAGAAGTTTGTATAAAGACCGAATAACGAAATGTTTAGTCTCACTATATAACGCCGTTTATAATTTAGACTTTCATATTACTAGGATGACCATAGGTAACATGACCTTAATCCTGAGTGAGTTGTAAACTTTTACCTATGAGGGTGGTCCTTTAATTTGCATGGGTGAGTGTGGCCAGATCGCCGACTCAACAAGCCTACCACTTTGAAGATTCATTTGATTGGGGAGCTGGAAATTCAGCTACACAAGATGGAATTCACTCCTTCCTCGAAGTAGGGATAAGTAGATAAATTGCTCCCTTAAGGGCTGATTGCAGGGCTTGAACAATGTGGCACCACACCTTCTCTTGGCCCGAGAAGGGTTTAGTCATAGTGGAACTATGATCTATTGTCCATTAAAGGAATCAGTGGTACTTAAGAAGGTAGATGTAACTACAGGGGCAAAACGGTAATTTGGCCCAGCTATACTTACGAGCGATTTGTGAAGGGTCATCGTACTATTGATTGGTTATATCCAATGGACATAGAAGTATATCTGTAGTGCAAAGAGTGCAGCTATCAGTCTTTAGTGAAGTGCCCGACAGTTAACGGATGGTGGATAATATGATTAAAGAGTTTAATCAGTTATTCATGTACCATTAAAGCTTCAAGCTGCAAGTCCATAAGGTCCCCTTGGTAGCTCAATGGATTCAAGTTGAGAATCAGTTTTTTGGGTTAGTTTGAAATGTTCAAATTAACAAAAGGGAATTTGATTATATATGATATAATTAAATTAATTATATTATATATGATATAATTGATATAATGTATTTTATACATGATTTGATTGGAGGAGTTAATATAAATATGATTTAGATTAAATGCCATAAAATAAAAAAAGAACTATGGTTTATATATTGCATATGATGCAATATTAAAACTATAGGTTATATAATATGTTAAGTTAGTGGCTAAGCGGGTTAAAATGAAATGTAGTTTTTCTAATCAATCCGTGCAACAAGTAATCAGATTTCTTATCGAGAGATTAAACGATAGGATCGAGTTTTACTATACGATACTACTCATTTTTTAACGATCGAGCGTCAAGTCTATGCGATAGACTTCCATTTGCTAACGATACTTCCAAATGAGAATACCAAGGTAATCTTGTGGTGGTGTTTACTTCTATTTGAGTATCGAGTTTTACTCGCTGGAGTTTGAGGAAGTTCCAGTTGCTCATTGCATTCGAATTTGTTTGAGGGAAATATGTGAAGAAAGAGTTCTTTAAAGGTATTGTCACTCTATCCTTTGTTTTTTTTATAAGAAGCATGCTGTAATTTATCTTTAATGCATAATCGTTTCTGTATGGTTGTAAATATTTGAGTTCTTTCACAATAGAGTTTGGAACAATTCGCTTCTACTCAAAGGTCCTCTATAATTAGAGTTCCTTCATCATAAACTCTAGACTCAAACTAAAACTACAGTAATAGTTGCCTAGTCAATCCATAGGGAGCAATTGTCTTTTCCTTAATTGTGATTGAAAGTTCTTGACGTAAACGATGTGGGGGAGGAGGGGATTTGTTGTGCAATTAATGAAAGGAGAAGGAAATAAATGGTAAAAATGTAAATAATAAGAATATAAACGATGTACCAATTGAAAAGCCTAGCATAAGCGATCAGATAAACACATTTGATTGATTGATCATAGAACACAAAAGATTGTTACTTGTCAATTTATATGCTTAGTTTAGTTGCCGCAACCGCAATCACAATAAGCCTAATTGATTAATTAAATTCTTAATTAAACTAGATCCTCAAATAATTGGGTTTTATAGCATCCATAAAAATCTCACGTCCCTGTTAAGCTTAGGGGATTTCACTAAGATGATTAGACTTGGATAGCCCAAATTACTAATCGATTTCGTTCTTGAATTAAACTAATCATGCAATGTTGTAAATAGGTTATTCTAAACAATTGATCAATCTATACACAAGCATACTTTGATTTTTACTACTATGCGATTCATACAAAGGTTATATGTCACATACCAATTGTGAATCTCTAATCAAACAAGTGATGGGTGATCAAACTATTTATAGATTCAAATCATAGAAGTTGTAATGGATTCAAGAACCAAAAGAATTCAGCAAGTAAATAAGAAAATACAAGTTCTCCCAATCAATTCAAATGGTTTAATTCCTACTAATCAGTTAGAAAAAACTTACCTTAGCCACAATCCACGTTAAACAATCATCTCATAGCCAAGATTACAAAAGGAGACCAAAGAAACGCTAAAACATAATTCTCTAGATGGATAGAGGATGATAAAATGAAGAAGATGAATGTCATTCGCCTAAAATGGCCACTTGGTTCAAGACATCTTTGTCTACCTTAGCCCAGTTTTCACCCAGCTTTCTTTCTACAATGTTTCTTAAGAATTTTCTTACTCTTAGCTCCTAACTTGGCTAACACGCAAATACTTTTTCAAAATTTAAATGGACGCTAGATGCTCAACTGTTAGCATGATTTTTTCTTTCTTTCTTTCTTTTTTTTCTTTTTTCTATTTTTTCTATTTTTAAAAAGAGTGGAAGATTTCCTTTAACGGTGCTTCTACCTTGGTTTTATCTTGCTAATTAACATTGGCGATGCAAGACATTCAACTACGAGCACCCTAATAAAGTTCGCATTTTACATGCTCAGTTTCTTTTAACGCTTTCATGCAAAGGCAAACAATGGGTGTCATAAATGCCCTTGGTTACTAGTGCGTCAAGAAAGAACATTTTTTTTTTTGAAGCTGATTAGAAGAGTGTATTAACAAGGTTTTTGGTTTGACATATTGATAATTCAGCACTCTCAACCTAAACTTAAAATGTACAATGTTTTCATTGTACCAACAAATTTACTTTATACTTTGTGGTAGGAGTCGGGGTTCTAATATAGCACAAGGAGGACATATTGCATTGGCTAAGTAAAAGGAAATGTGGCAGTGCAATACAACTAGGTTACTATCGACTTAGGAGATTGAAATCTCTATAAAAATTTAAGGCAAGAGAGGGTTAACACATAGAGGAGTTGCTCATAAGAGCTAGAGCATAATGTCATCAAAGGCTAAAGTAAAGAAAACATAAGGGAAGCACGAATGTGACAAAACACAAAGGCTGAGAGCATCAAAATTCAATGCACTATTAGTACTATTGTAGTAGGAAAATTTCAAAACCAAAGCACATACAAATCAAGAAAAGCACAAAATGAGGCATAAAAAGTTCATGTTACACAAAAAGTGAGCACATGAGAAGGAATTGTAAGCATGCAAATCAAAACAATAAACGCATGAACCATTATGCATTTTAAACATTTTCCCTCTAGTGTGCCAACCATAATCATCAACTTTAAGGTTTTTTTCCCTGATCAAACTGCTTCAAAAGAATGTCCTTCATTGACTTTAGGCTTCTTTAGTAAGTGCTCAACAAGGCAATGAAAGCATTGCTCCACAGCACATCTTTTCTTTAGACGCCTTGAGCCTTACTTTGTAGAGTTTGCCATACCTTAACATGGCTGCCATTTGCTTTGAAATAGAGTGCTTTTAACTTTGATACGTTGTGCTTTCTCGTATTACTGTTGTGTTGTCTCAGATGACTAGATCTTCACGTTAATAATCACAAAACACTCAAATATAACAGTTGATAACAATTCATGAGTCAGGGGAGATAGAATGTTGATGCTTGAAATTCCTTCTGTCGTTTACCAAAAGACTACACGATCATGTAAACGATGTACCAAGAACTAAACAATAGTACAATTAAGTAAACAATAGGAGGAAGCGTTAGACGATCGTATAGACGACAGTTGACTAAAGCTAGACGATTATATAGACGATAGCTGAGGAGCTAAACGATCGTATAGATGATTGAGCACAGAGCTAAACGATCGTGTACATGAGGCGATAGGAACTACACGATTGTGCAAACGATACTTTAGCAAAATCTAAACAATCGTAGAGGTAAGAAGAAAAGACACAGGATTTTAAGTGGTTCGGCCAAAGGCCTACGTCCACTGTGCAAATTGGGAGGTTCTCTTTTATTACTCTTCAAAGTATTACAGAGCGATGTCTAGCTCTCTCGATTTCTTATTCAATCTTATATTAATCTCACATTCGATTTCGTTTATATATGTGCAGGCGATTCGGTCAACGATGATGAGCTCTGGTGGTTACAACACTTAACAGAAAGAAGTCGACAACGGTTCAACTGCCAACTGCAATGTTCTACTTCTTGATTTCGAGTCTTTCTGTAACAATCTCCACCTTTGTAAGCATCCAGAGTTCCTTCCCTCTTTGTTTCACTGAGCTGACTTGAGCTAACCTTTTGCAGGTAACTCATACTCGAGAAAGTCCAAGCATCTGCCAAGCTTGTTTAATGGAACTATTTTGGTTAGCATATTAGTTACATTATCAGAAGTATGAATACCTTGACATCCCTTTTCTCAATCTCTTGTCTGATGAAATGATATTTGATATCGATATGCTTGGTTCTGTTGTGAAACTGCTGATTCTTAGATAGGTATATCATGCTCTGGTTATCACAATAGATTCTAACTTTTGTTTCTGTTATGCCAAAATCGTATAGTAAACCTTTCAACCACAAACCTTCCTTCACAGCTTCGGAAAATGCGATGAACTCAACCTTTGTTGTGGAAAGGGCTACAACAGGCTACAATGTAGCTTTCCAACTGACCAAATTGTTCTCCTATAGGAAAACATAGACTGATACGGAACGTCTTTTGTCCAAGTCCCCTACATAGTTTGCATCTACATAACCATAAACTTCATCATTGGATGGCTTATTCTGTCTATCTAAGATTTTTGCCTCCTTGGATGAACATAGATACCTAAGTATCCACTTGATTGCCTCCCAATGTCTTCTACCAGGGTTTTCCATGTACCTACTGACCATACTTGTTGCATAGGACAGGTCTAATCGTGTAAAAGTCATAAGATATAAAGAGATCTCAATGCTTGGGAATAAGGGACAACCTTCATATGGTTCAAATGCTCTTCATCTGTGCTCTTTGAACTATTGGCAGCTGAAAGCTTGAAGTGAGGAGCAAGAGGAGTACCTACTGGCTTAGCATTCTCCATCTTGAACCTCTGTAATATTTGAACAATATTCAGATTGGCTAACAAGTAATCTGCCCCATTTTCTGTCTCTTTCTATCTCAATGCCTAAAAAAACCATATCGGTTCACAATTTTCATACAACTTAGGAAAAACACCCACCAAGCCAAAATTAACTCGAATTGAATGCTTAAATGATGCCTGATACCAATTGTTGGTTTACAGAAACATACAGCAAAAGAAAACAGGATCATTAAGCATTTTAATTCCTCAATTTTGACATCAAAATAAGCATGTTCATGGGGTATCAAGAGGGTTTCATTACATACCTTTGAAGATCTTCTTCAAACTCGAAATTCAGTTGTAATCTTCTCCAATTCTTGTTGTAGACCACCACTAGAGCTTCCCTACTATTCTCTAGGAGCCTTAGATTGAGTTGTAGTACCTAAAACATGTAACGACCTGACTCCCTAGGACTTAAATTAGGCCGTTACTAAAATACATACATGCATGGAACTTAAAACGACACTCTTTTATGGTGAAATAAATGCTAAATAGATAAGGGGAGTTCAAAAGTCCTTTACTAAATGCAAATATTAAAAACAATAATAGGGTACCCATAAATCACAAGGTTAATAAATAAGTATGAAAAACAATTCTCAATAATAAGTTGCAAACATAAAAACTAAAAATTTAGCAAAAACACGAAGGAAATCTAAGTCTTATGAGCGGAAGCATAAAAAATGGTCCCAGTGGCTCGATCACGGATTTCGCTTGTCATTTGCCGGTGCATCCCTACTCTTACCTGAAACAACAACATGAGAAAGAATGAGTATAAAATACTCAGCAAGTAACCTCACCACTGGGGTCAGGCTAGGCATCTATGTTCTCTAGATACCTACCTCTAGTAAAACATATAAACTGCTCTAGTCCTTATGGGACACATATACACATGAAACAAAAAGGAGACTAAGTTCTATCCTACTGTAGTTAAGTATGCCCACTACCTCTGGTGAATCCCGAAGGAGACACAAACTGCTGGATCCCGAAGGAAACACAAACTGGTGAATCCCGAAGGAAACACAAAATCTAATGGGCATCTAACTAATCAGTAAGGACACTTGCACAGTCTCAACATCATAATTATCACTATATGAATCTATGACATACATATATACCTCAACATCATCAGATCAAATAAAACCATATGGAATCACATACCATCTCATACTAGCATTCAAGTGTCTATGTGCACAAATAAATATTTCAAATCTCGTACCAGAACATACTTTGGTCGTATTATACTATCAGTCTATCATGCTGTCATTCTGCCATAACATTCATTTATCATGCTAGCATACATCTAATGTCTGGCCCATAGACAGTTCCAGTAGTAAGATTACTTACCTCGAAGTCAAGTTCAGATATTAATCCAAGCTAATGCTCTCCAACAAAATAAACCTTGAATTAAGTCCCCTAATACAGGCATAATACTAAATTTTAGTCTTTGGAATCAGGACCCAACATACAAATTTAATCAGACGGTCACCAAAACTTACCCAAACAAAACTCGCAAGATTTCGACTCCAAAATTTCTTCTTAGCATATTTTAAAACTCATACCAAAACGCCAATCTGAATATGATGTTAGTCCTAAATTAGTAACTTAACTTTTATAGGTACCCTTAACCCAAAAGACAAACAGCCCAACTACTTACCCAAACTTAACAATTCTTGACGAAAAATCAATCTCCTTCTCGATGAGCAACATCCCTAAAATTCTTTGAATCTCGCTTCTAAAAGTCCAAACATAACGGATTTTAACCAAAATTATTCCAAAACAAACCACATCCAAACTTCAAGGAAAACACCTAAAACTAAAATCTTACACAAAAGAGATGTGACAGCAACCGCGACGACGGTAGAAGCTTGGCAGCGTCGGACGAAGAAGCGGCGCCGGACGACTGGACGAATTAGCAATGGCACCGAACCCACGAACGATGGAGGACGCGCACGACTTTAGATCTGGCACCCACGGACGGCTGAGAGTCGACGACGACCGACGCGGCGTGAGCAGAGGCGTGCGAAGAGTCAACGGCGAGGAGAGGCACGGACACGCGACTGAGAAGGGAGAGATCATACGATTTGGGTCGCTGATGCTCACGAACGACACCGTTAGGCAAGGGTTGTCGAGAGAGAGAGATGCAAGTGGTGGAGGTGATCGACGAGCAGCTGGGATTCATGGCTAGCGATGGGAGTGAGTGGCTGCTAGGCTCTGCGTGAGGAAGAAGAGGGAAGGAGGGGAAGAAAAAGAAAAAAAATAGAAAAGAAAAAGAAAAGAAAAGAAAAGAAAATATATTATTTTTTATTTTATTCTTTTCTTAATCCACATAAATTCTTTAAACTCTCTTCCTGTCCAAAATTCCAAAAATGTCCTCAATTAGTAAAAATTACTGAAATTACATTAATACTACTAAAAAAATACGGGGTGTTACAAAACAAGCTTGAACTTATGAAATTGGAGGAGACGTTTTCTAGTTTTTCAGCTTGTTGAAGAACAACTTCTTCAACATTAAAAAACTTAGCAATTCAACAATTGTCTCATCTTTTCTACTCAATCAAGAGTAGTTTTATTACATGACTCTCATGTAAACTGATCACTTGAAGTGATTCCAGCTACTCATTGAATTTGTTGGTAGAATTGTGTGTAAGAAAGTGACTAGTCTTCTTCCTTGAAAGTGGGAAAGTCCCACATTGAGATTTTTCTTAATTTTCAATTTCCCTTTTGATATTGAAATTGATTTTCAAAATCAAAACTTTTTCCAGTTTTAATTCTTTATTTAAAATTGAAATTTTATTAATTTTACAAAAATAAATTCAATAATTAATTTTTTTCATAAAATTAATAAATAATAATTAATTAAACAATTTAATTAATTCTATTAATTTAATATCAAATATTAAATTAATTTGTCACCAATTCTATTACCATGAATCCTTATTTATGAAATTAATATTTAAATCATATTTATATATTAATCGATTCTTCAATTACGTTTAATTGAAGAATCGATTAATATATTAACGTGTAATTATATCACATATAATTACTAATTCTTTTAATTCGAATTTGAACATTTCAAATTAACTTATCACGTTATTTTAAGGCTAATCCGTTTGTGAGTCAGTAGTGGAACCTAATGAACCTATAGATCATGGGCTCCAACGATCCGAGATTAATTGGCTAAACTCTTTACACCGAATTAACTCTCATTCATTAACTACCAGGTAACTCCATTAAAGCTCAACAATTACACTCCCCTCACTATAGATATATTGTGTCTACTCGATATAACCATCATTAGTAAGTTAACCCTTCACAGATTGTTCGTAATAACGATTGGGTCAAAAGGTTGTTTTACCCTCGAGATTACCTCTAGTTCCTTAAGTCCCGCTGATTCTCTAATGAACAATTGGTTTGTGATCTGATCATCAAGCTGAGTCCCTCTCAGGCCAATGAGAGGGGGACTCTTTGTTCAAGACCCGGAGTCAGCACTTAAGGTAACAACCTCTCTACTGTTCCTAAAAACCGATAGGAGCGAATTCCGTCTTGCACCCTATGTCCCCAACTATCTACCTGGTCTTACCCCTGAAATGGGAGGCTTATTGAGCCAGCGTGTTGAGCCAATCCTCACCTATGCAAATCTAAGGATGAAAATAAACAGGAGTTCATAATTAGCTTAGGATTAAGGTTAAGTTACCTAGGTCATCACTATGAAATAGTCAATCATAAACAGTAAACAACGTTATAAAGTAAGAGTGACTCATTTCTTGGTCCGATCTTATGCAAACTCATTGCACATAACGTCCCCACTCCTCATGTCACCACATGAACGAATCAGAATCACTTCGTTTGTAGCACTTTACAACTCTTTGTAATAACTATAGAGTGGGTCACATCCGAGTGTGTTACTAAAATAAGACACCCAACCTTATTCATATATTATAGATCATTTTGACTATTTACTCGAACCTAATCTACTCTTATGTCTCCACATAAAGTTAAAGTACTCATGTAATAGTCATGAATCTTTTAGTTTATTGGATTTATTTCTAAAATGAAATAAGCAATTCATATATTCAATAACAACTTTATCGATTTATAGAATGAGTTTATTGTTTACAAACCACGAGTTTTAGGACCAACACATGTCACTCGTGACTTTGAAAGCCAAAGGTAAACAGATAGCTAGTTCTAATGTTTCTCATGTGCCCTTAAATGGGGTGTCTTTCCACACTGAAGAAAGTGTTTATGGAAGTATGTTGTTAAACGAAATATTGTTGATGAAAAGAAGTTGTCACAGCACACTCAAGAATATCTTGATCTTATGAAGTTGCTTTTTGATGCTGGCTTAGAACAAACATTTTTTAATTTAGGACCTTATTATCCCCAGCTCATGCGAGAGTTTATTGTGAATTTGACCTTAGAATTTGCTAAACCTGCTAGTCCAGATTTTCAAAAAGTTCATATTAGATGCCATCCATTTGTTATTTCTCCTGCCTTAATCAACCAGTTTCTACATAAAAATATGCTTGAAAACATGACCGAACAACATTCTTCCTTGAGGGATTTAGTATTTGAGTTAACTAATGGTGCTCGTTCTTTGTGGCCTAGGAAGAGACAATTCTAATGTCGTATTAAGTGTGAAGTATGCCCTTCTCCACAAGATTGGAATCTCAAATTGGTGCTCCTCAACTCATAATTTAAGCTTGTCTATATCTCTTGCTATTTTGATTGACCAAATTAAGACTCGGACTTAATTTAACTGTGGAGTGTTTTTCCAGAACCAATAAAGTTCCATATTGGATCAAAAGCTCTTCGATTACCCGTATGCTACCCTCAGTTGATCTGTGGCATTTTATTGTCTCAGAAACCAAACATGACCTATGGCATTGGTTCTCCTCCGAGTCTTTTCTCTATTCATCCCAAGTTCCTACAAAGTCATCATGTTCCTAATATTGACACCATAACCATGACTCATTATCTTGATGACCCCAGCCAAGCCTTAATTGAATTTTTGGTTGGCAGCTGAATTCTGCATCTATTATTCTATAAGTCTCATGATATTGAGAACATTTTGCAAAATCTTCAAGAATGAAAGACTGAGATTGATGAAGTGTTGCAACTGATGCGGGCTATTTTGTCTAAGTCTGGTGGGGGCTCTTCTCTCGAAGGAGGGGTTGACTTTTTTATTCAGAAAGGGGGAAACATTGGGGGCTCAATTTGGTTTTGACTTTTTGTTTTGGTGGTTTTTGCTTTGATGGCTCTAGTTTTGGTAGTTTTATTGTTTGTTTCTGTTTGGATTATGGTTGGCTGGAAGTTAGTTTGTTTGATTTGTGTTGTAAAGATCTTTGCCTATTTTGTTGTTTATGTTGTTGTTTAGACTTAATTTTTGTCAACTCTCATTTTTGTTGATTGATTGGTGTATGATAATTCTGCCTTAGAAAATATTAACCAAAAAGGGAGCTTGTTAGAGATTGGTTGATTGGTTATATATATATTTTTTCTAAGGTAGCTTGTGGTGGTTCTTGCTATTGTCACAAATGAAGTCTTAACATCTATCTTAGACAATATTATTTCCTCATAATATTTTTCTTGTCTAGTCTGAAAATTATATGTAGAATATTTTTTCTTTCCTGCTCTAGAAAATCCCAGTAGATGTATATTGCCTGATATTTTTTTTATATATGGTGCAACTTATTTTGATTAAAGGGAAAATATTTTCCCTTAATTAGCCATGATTTTTAGAAGGGGAACAATAGCTTTCATTTAAGGCTGCCACATTTGTTTATAGCGAGAGTGTCTTTTCTTGGTGGTTGAATTGTGCAACATGGTGTCTTTGTTCTAGCTGAATCGTTCCAGAACTTGAAGATAACTTATATCCTAGGGAGAACCTAAGACATCGCTGGAAAGAAGGATTTCTTTATCTTAAGGAGGACCTAAGATTCGTCAGTGAAAGGAGTTCACTGAATTACAAGGAAGATAATCGAGTGGAGATGAGTGTCACATACTGTCGGAAGCCGAAGTATTCAATATTAATATTATCACACATAGGGGGAGCCTAAGTGCAATTGAAAAGGAGTCTCACATCTAGGGCGAATCTAGGTGACTTGTGAGTTGGGCTCTACGTGAGTCATTGTAGTCCTCATTGAATTACAGATAAGTACTACGTTGTAGTTACTTTACTCTTTAATATTAGTAGATTATCTTTCTTGGACACACTTCCCCTGGATGTAAGTAGATTTCACCAAACTGGGTTACCAATTTCCATGTGCATATATTTACCTTCTTGATGTTAGTTCTGTTTGTTGTTACGGTGCTTGTTTGAGCTTTCTGTTTAACATTTGTGTTTTGAGTGACGAGTCATCTTTTAGTTTATTTATTTATTTATTTATTTTCAAAAGCCACATAGACTTGATAAAGAGGGTAAAGAAAAACAGTGTGAGTGTGGTTTAGTTTAACTAATTCAATGCCATTAAATGCCATTAAATGCTAGAGAGAGCGGATCTACTTCTTTGAAGCAAGTTAATTGCATCAAATCATCTCATTGAAGCAAATTGATTGCATCAGAGAGTGGATCATATCATATATATTACTTCACACGACTAACAAAATGTCAGTTCTATATATGAACAATACAAACAAATATATTTGGTTCTAGAAGGAAAATTCTTTTACATAATTTGAAATTAATAAAAATACTTTTAATGTATAACAAACCAAACAAACTTCTTTTACATAAAAACATTTTTGAAAATAAAGTTATCAAATACATGTGTATTTTTATTTTGAGGAATTTTTATAAAAAATATTTAAATGAAAAACACTTTTTTTTTTCTAAGATGATTCCAAACATACCCTAAAACTTGTCGGTAAACTCTTACCTTAAAAGTTTTTGGTATAATCCTTTATGACCTGTTTGGTTTATGGGAATAAGAGATGAGAATGGAAAATGATATTCTATCACCATGTTTGGTACAAGTTGTTAACTTTGGGAATGAGAATATCTCATTTCAAGGCCTTTCATATTCTCATCCATGGTGGTTTTTCATAGTATTTTAGTAAAGAATTAAGTTATTAATCATCCAAATAGATGAGTTTTTTTTCCATTTCCAATAGTTTATCTCTCTCTCCTATAATTATCTTTTCATTTTATTTGTTTTTATTCTTTGTTGATATTGGTTAATTTATATGATTTTTATAAATATGTATAAATTAAATTTATAATTGACATATATAATTAATTTTATTATTAATAATACTAATATAATAATTTATTCTATCAATGAATTAATATGAAAAATCATAATCTCTTTTAAAAAAAAATATGAATTACCATAAATATATTTTCTTAAATCCCTTTTTATTAGTAATATATATTAACATCATAAATTATTTATTAAAATTATCAACTAGTCTTTAAAAAATATTAATTAATTAACAAATAATAAAATAAGTTAATTTTTTTCAATTAAACAATCTTGTACACTTGTACTTCTAGTTTTAATTTATAATCATATTTACTTTTCTAAAATTAAAAACATTGTTTGATGATCTAAAATCAATTCATTTATATCATCTTCTTTTGTATGTATATAACACTTATAATTAATAGACACTGATAAATACTGATAGACTTCTATCAGCCTTTATCAAAGAAAATTAAAAGTTTTGTTATTTTGTGTAAATAATTTCTCTTATTTTTATATTTTTAAAAACTAACTTTATATGGATGAAGATAAGGTTCAAATCTTATTTTTCATTATTTGAATTTTCTTTTTGTAATTATTCTATTTTTATTATTAATCTTTCATCCATTTTAGCCATATAACACAAAATTTAAAACCCCATGGTTATTTCCGTTGCATGTGGCTTGAAGGAGTTGCACATCCCCTAAATGGTGATGATGGGTTACATTTTTTATCCCTAAATTTTTTGTGTCTAGTTTCTATTTCTTCTATAGATTTCAAATTTTATCGTAAATTTTGAGTTTGATTTCGAAACATCACAAGTTTAATCTTTGAAATTTGAGTTTCGTTTCAATTTAATTTGCTTTCTATGTTTCAAAATTTACCCTTTGAACCTCGATTTTTCATTGGATACCTATTTTCAATATTTACTTTTTTTTTTCATTTCCAAGTTTTTTTGTTAATGTCTATGAATTAATTTAACATAATTATGAAGTAAAGTTTAAAATTTTCTTAATGGTGAAATAATAGTAACACTTAATAAATTATAATCCTTTTAATTACTTTAATTAAATTATTCAATACACACAAACAATAAATACTAAAAGTGAGTCGTATTTTGTGAAAAATCGAAATTGAATGTAAACCTTGAAAACTAAAACCAAATTGAAACAAAACTCAAATGTCAAAAGTAAATTTGTAAAATTTTGAAATTTATGCCCGAAATTGAAATTAAAATATAAATTTAAAGCCTAAAAATGTAATGTTTTGAAACATAAGGACTAAATGAAAACTAGACCGAAAACTTGGGGACTAAATTAAAAAATATATTTTTCCAAGAAAAAACATATGTATATCTATGTTAGCTTTTTTTTTTTTTCAATTAATTAATAATAATAATAATAAACTCTGAAATATTTTCTTAGACAAAGTTGAATGGTTAAAATTTAAACACCAAAATAAAAATAACTTATTATGAGTTAAAAAAACTAAATTAAGAAAAAAGGGCGTGTCAGAATCAAAGATCAAAATAAAATAACTTTACAAGAAAATCGTAAACTAAAGAATAGGATTTTATTAAAATTAAACATAACATGTAGTTTGAAGTATAACTTTATAAAAACAACAACAAAAGCATTTATAAAAAGCATTGAGAAGTGGCATTTTAGAATATGTAATTTAGTAATTAAAAAATAAAAAAGTTTTATGAACTTGATAAATTAAAAATTAACTTATATGATAATCTTTGTATTATCACCAATTAACATATATATGGATCAACCATATTCTCAATATATTACCTACTTGTTTATTAATTAACTATCATCTCGATAAATCACTTGTTAAGTTGTTAACCTATATATCATTGACATCAATCAATAATATACATATATTTTTATAGTGATCTATTTGAAATTAGTTTTTTTTATTATTTTTTTAAATGATAAAACTGTTGAAAATATTCTTAAATATAGCAAAATGTCATTGATTATCAATAATAGACTATGATAGACATTGTTATTAACACTAATAGATTTCTATAGTGTTTTATCGCTGATAGATAGTATTTTTTCTTTTCTTTTTTTTTTATCGTGTTTTAAATGGTAAATTTTTTTTGCAATATTAGATGTAAATCATGCTAGAATTGGAATAACCCCTCGATTCCTGTATCCTAACTTAATTTTGATTTTTCTACTAAAGTTTTTATTAAAAATATCTATGGTTAATGATAAAAAATGGGAAGCCTTAGCATAAAAGGAGAAAAAAGGTTTAAATCCTATTTTGGTCTCTGAATTTTGAATCTTGTTCTATTTTCGTTCATAAACTTTTAAAAACGATCGTTTTTGTACCTGGATGTCTAAAAGGTATTCGTTTTGGTCTTTACTATTAAGATTTTATTAGTACTTTGATGAAATTGCATCTGACATGTGTTGAGCAAAATGAAGATGAAGTAAAAATACTGAATGACCAAAATCTTGAATATAAAATGAATTTTGAATTCTCATAAAGAAAATCACTTTACCACCTAATTCAAATTTGAAACTTAGATTTGTTAGCGTGACTAACTTATTTGGTATTTTAGTCATCTAAAAATAAAGTCATCTCATCATTTTATTTAAGAGTTAACAAAATTTTAATAGTATACCAAAATAAGTACTTTTTAAAAATTTAAGGATTAAAATAGAACAAGTTTGGGATGAAACCGAGAAAAAGTGAAGATTATTTGGCTCTACACCAAAGCTCATTCATTCAATAATTAAATACACAAATGAATATGAATTTAAAAAAAGAATAAAAAGAAAAAGTTAGTGAATAATTGAATGAATAAAAAATGAAATATGATAGTCAAAAGTCAAAACAAATCACACAAACCCCTACGTGGAATTCCAATGGCCTCTTTAATTTTGTTTACACCTAATTTTGAAGAAAATTTAATTAGTTAAAAAAATGAGAGATTATAGGAGACATGCCAACCACTCTTGCCAAACTCCAACTCCTTAATGCCCCAATTTTCCTCTTCCCATTTGTTTTTTTATTCCCTCTCTCCAAATTTTTCAACACATACACAAAGAGTATGATCACAAAAGAGAGTTCAAAGTTCATGTCTTTCCATACACTTGCTCCTCCAAATAATTTAGTTCATCAAAAAGCTAGTTTCTTTTTCTTTTTTTATTTTGTTTTGTGTACATAAGATAAGATTTAGTAGTTTCAAGTCGATTTTGAAACTTATGTCCATTTAATTAAATATCTACCGACTTCAACTTTGAGATTCGTGATTATTTAGATCTTGAACTTTTAAAAGTGTTTGAAAGATCTGTAAATTTTTATTTAGGTTATTAATGACCTTTAGAAATGTTTAGTAGATGTTTTAATTTTCAATTTTGTGTCTATTTGATTTCTAAGATATTTTAAGGTTTTTAATAATGCATTAATCTATTAAATATAAACACATTTGAGCATTCCTATAATAAAAATCCTAAATTTTTAGGGGTATTTGGGGCAAGGGTTATCATCAAAATATAATAACCATATTTTGCTACGATAAAAACCATTTCAAAACCTCAAATGAGCTACAATCAACACATTTCAAAACACACATTTGCTACAGTATTTACTATTTACTACCTTTTTTACTATTTTACATTCATCATTATTTTATTATTTGCTACCGTGTTTACTATTTTCTTTTCAAACTAAAATAGTTTTCACCTCAAACACATACTATTGTAATCCAAACTAAAATAATCTACACCTCAAGCGCAAACTATCGTAACCCAACTATAATAACCTAAGATTATAATAACTAACTTATTGCCCCAAACGCCCTCTTGGTTTTGTCTAGTAAATTCATGAATGTTAAAAAATGTTAGAATAGGTGAAAAAGGACCTATTCTATTCAAAATTAAAAATAGTAAAATAAAAATAAAAAAACTAACCAAACATTGTCCATCAACTGATTCAAGAATATGGGAGTACTTCATTAAAAGAAAATTGATGCAATTAAGATTGTTTGCTATCAAAAGTCGATGAACAAAGTAGAATCCTGCATTGAAATTGAAAAAATTTCTCTCAAGTATATGGAAAAAGAGAACATAATGATAGGGAAAAAAAAAAGTAAAAAAATTTTTTTGCCAGGAAATTGAAATACAGTATGGCAAATCTACTCAAAATTTTACTTCCACAAATTTATTTATTAAAAAAAAAAAAAAAAGTACATATCATAGAGCACAATGTAGCTTTGAGTATGTGTGAGAAACATTTCTAATGAGTAATGAAATGAAAACTTATCAAAAAGTGTAAATTGATTCATTTATTTAGTTTAAATTGATAAAATGGAAAGTTTCGAGTTATAATTGCTACAAATCTATCGGATTTTAAATTTAAATAGATTAAATTAAAAATTTAGAGTTAAAATTGATACAACTGGCACAAGTTTAGAGTGAAAAATAACTTTTTTTCCCTCTATGAACCTCTTCCTTCTTGAAAAATTTAGAATTAAATAATCAAATGTAAATAAACGTTAGAAAGTAAGGGGTTGTTTGGGCGCTGAGTTGAGATAGAATATCTAGAGTTTATATGTTTGTGAAATTCATATATCTGTCAAGCTTATATATCTGTCGAGTTCTTATGTCTGTATATGGGGTGCAGAGTTATTTAGTCTGAGTTCATATGTCTTTGTTTGGAGTGTAGAGTTGAGTTCATATGTCTAAGGTATTTGATGCAGTTTTTTGAACTCTAAATAATATATTTTTATGATTACTATTTTTGTTTTGAATTTTTTTTATTCAATAATTCTATCCGTCTTTGCTTGAATAAAATATGGAATGTAATGTTTTTTTTTCATTTTTAGAACTTTTCTTTCTTTCTTTCTTTTTTGGGCAATTAACAACAATTAACTCATTATATTTCTTATAGAAATATGGTTAAATAAAATGAGAAGCTAAAGCGCATTCAAAACTTTCTAGCCAATTTTTCTCCATGAATTTCATTATCATCTTCTTTATTTTTCTTCTTCTTATTATTGCTCTATATTTTTACTATGTCGTGTATTTTTTTAATTAAATATCGCCCATCATCGTAAAAGCCAATGTCATCACATTTCTTCAACAGTTTCACTTTCATTTCCTCTAAATTTGGAGAATCATTAGAGAACAAATCTCTATTTTTCACTAATTCTTTGTGACAAATGTTCCAGATTTTTTTTTTCATTTTCTGATTTTTTTTGTTATATATTACAGACTTTTCAACTACATACATACTTTTCAATAAATATTCTTAATACTCATTTGATATGTGAATTCATTACGTATAAATATTGCACTTAATGTAGACAAAATAATATATTTTTTTATATAATCAATAACTTTACAACATACTTTAACAGTCATCAGTCTTATAATAGTCGAAAGTGATTGTCGAAGTTGATTATCTTAGATGATTTTTGTTGAAGTTTGTAGCTAGAGGTGGTTGTTGGAGCCTGAAGTTGGTTATTGAAGTTGGTTGTTGAAGTTTGTCATCAGATAAGGTTTTCAAATCCCAAAGTTGAGGCGGGCGAAAGTAGTGTCGAAGTTGATCATCAAATATGATTTTCGTTGGAGATTGTAGTCGGATATGACTGTAGGAGCCCAAAGTTAGTTTCATGAAGGTGGTATTAGATTTGGTTGTCAGAGTCTGTCGTCGAAGCCTTGAGTTGGTCGTTAGAGTTGCTCGCTCAAAGGTGATCATCGAAGGTGATTTTCATCAGAGTTTGTAGTCGGAGGTGGTTGTCGGAGCCTATGAAGGTGGTTATCGGAGTTGGTCATCGAAGTTTGTTGTCAAAGCCAATTGGTCATCGGAGTTAGTAGCGCAAAGGTGGTCGTCAAAGTTAGGTCACCGGAGGTGATTGCCGGAGTTGGTCGTTGGAGCTGTCATCGGAGGTGGTTGTCGGAGTCTGAATTCCGTCGCCAAAATTGTCATGAGAGGTGGTTGTCGAAGCTCGAAGTTGGTCGTTGGAGTTGCCATCGAAGGTGGTTGTCAGAGTTTGGAATTGTCATAGAGGTGGTTGTCAGAGCCTAGAGTTAGTTCTCGGAGTGTGATAGTGGCTGATGGGTGGAACCATTGAAAACATTGGAAAAATGGAGAGTTGGGGTGAGTTGGTAAAATATACTAACTTAACTCCATCAACGTTTAAAGTTGGTGATCAAACAATGAGTTGATATATTATATCAACTCAACTCAACTCAACTCATGTTGGGATTCAAATCTCCCATATTTTGCTCATCATGAATTGTTCTGATTTTACCGCAAAGCAAAGGGTGGAACAAACAACATTGGAAAAAGAAGAAAAATATTAGCGCGATCGTTTGGCCCAAGTTTGACAGTATTAAAATAATAATAAATAAATAAATAAAAGCTTTTCTTCCCAATCTGATTTTAGGATTATGGAAAAATATTTGTCTAAAAAGTTAAAACTACAAAATTTCACCCATACTTGATAAAAAGAATTTGTAATTCAAGCAAAATTTTGAAAGGAGAATGTTGTGTTAGAATTAGTAATTGTTGATGCGAAAATCTCGATAAGGAAACAAATATGACCTTTATGTGACATCAATAATAAATTTGTTTGAAGGGGAGAAGAACGTGTCATGTAAAAGAAAAAACCTTCAACACTTCAATGCTTAAGTTAAAAAGTAAAAAAGTGTAGAAGCTAGAGAGTTTGAAAGTAAGATTCGACATCTGATGGCCCCGACATTCCTCTGTATCCCCTGCGACTCGGCTATGTCATCCTTACTTGTATCGAATGTTTCTAGAAGTGAAAATTATTCCCACAACACTGGTCCTTTCAACATATTTTGTCCTCACCCACATGCATTCTACGAAAATTTCCAAGAGGTCACCCAACTAAAATTGCTCCAAGCTAAACACACTTAAGTTTGGAGTTTCTATCATTGAGCCACCGAAAAAGTAGATGCACCTTATTGGTATAGGTAATAACTTTCAATTCTTTTAAGCGTTTTTTAACTATACTTTCATATCTTTAGGATTTCTCTCATTCAAATGTGATCTTGGTTTATAATAATTATATAATCTACATGGTTGAAGGGCGTGCTTGATTTTATGTTTGGCTAAGGTCGACCTCAACTTTGGCCGAGCATTTGTGGTCGAGCTTTAGCCAAGGCCGATCAAAGCCAAGCACATGAATTTGGGTTGTGACCCGAACTAACCCTTTCCCTAGGCCCGGGTGCTATATTTGACCTAAACCTTATTATTTTCTCTACTTTGTTGCTTTTATTTTTATTCTATGTTGATTATACCCTTCAGTCCAAAATCATCCATAACAATAATTATTAAATAAATTATATAATCCAAAGATTACGAGCATAATTAAATCTTTTTGAAGTTAAATAACTATACATAAACATTGAATTGAAGGAAGACTAAGCTATTTTTCTGACTTTTAGTCTTTTTCATAAGGTACAAAATCACCTATGACAATAACAATTAAGAACTCTAAGAGATCAAAGAGAATGGTTAAAAAAGACTTTTAGTCCTAAACTTTTATAAAAACAACAATTTCATTCTTGAAATGTAGTTTGTATACTTCATATTTTGTAACAATTTAAGCTCTTGAACTTTAGTATGTAACAATTTAGTCCTTGAACTGTTAAATTTATAATAATTTAGTCCCTAATGTTAAAAAAATAAAAATTAAATGACAATTCTTATTATTTTATGATGTAAACTATGTATTTTATGAAAATATTGAATCTCTAATTAGCTTAATGGTTTATTTATTCAAAAAGTCTCATTATTCTTAACATTAATTTCTTACCATAGGAATTAAATAGTTTTAAAAAATAAAATAAATGGACGAATTTGTTACATAGTAGAGTTCATGGACTAAATTGTTACCAAATTTGAAATATAAAGACTAAATCATTACAAATTTAAGTTCGGAGACTAGACTATTAATTATATAAAAAACTAAAAGTGATTTTAGCCATGAAAGCTACGTAATGGTCACCACATAAAGAAAATAAAATTCTACAAATTTTAGGTAAACTAAATATCATTTATATGTTCGGTTAAATTTCACGTAAAAAAAAATTCTATTATATTTCGTGTGAAAAGTCATAATCTCAAAGAACTATCCTTTTCAATCATGTTTTCAAGAATGGCAAAATAAAAATTTGCTTATTTCTAAATAGCTTTTAAATTATTAAGACCGACTTTTAAAGGATTCTTTTAATAAATTTTCATCTTATGTTGCGAATTTTCAAGAAAGTAGTGCTTTTAGTTACACCAACTTTAGTAGAATTTGTGTTATCAAAACGAGTTTGACTCAATTAACACTATACACGTTAATAACGATCGAAATTTGTGGTTTGAATCCTTTCATCTTCGGTTTCTATCATATTAAAAACAAAAACTTTTGTTTGTGTGTGATTTTTCATCTTTCAGCTAAATTTTTAAAAAGGGAATAAAATTCATTAAGATTAAGACTATTTGGTGATATTGTAATGTTTCTCCTAAGCATTTCTAATTTCCATTGGTTGAGAATATGGGTGTTTGAATAATGATTTTTTTTAATCTACTATCCCATTTTTAAGAAATATTCAAATATATCATTTTCTTTTTCTGTTTTGATTTTTTAATAGCAAAAACAAAAGTGTAAATGATTATGAAATGCATATAAACCTTAAAATAAGATAACAATGCAATATAGTTTCAGAATTTTTATTTAAGAAATTACTTTTCCGGTAAACTTTAAAACTTTTTTCTTCAAAATTTGAGTGTAAGAGATAAGAAAGGATTATTTGTGGCTTTTATATATTTTTCAATAATAAGTAAAATATTAGCAATGCCATGGCTATTTTCTTTCTTGAAAATGGAAAACGAGCTTTAAATTGTAGAATAGAAAGAAAAAAAAAGTTAAATAAAAACGAGATTTTTGAAAAACATTTTTTTTTCAAGTCAATTCAAACAAGTCATTTTAGTTTTTACTACTAGTTTATTATTAATTAATAAAATTTTTTTTATTATCTATTATCATTTTAAAGATAAATTTAATTTTAAAAACATATTCACGTATTTTTTTCATGAAATTATTGTTATTATTTAACCAATTTTAGATTTATTGAAAGTATATAAATTAAAAATAAACCTCCAAAAATAGTGACGAAAATTAAATAAACTAGTTTTTTAGTGTTTTTAAATAAAATATTGTATATATTGAAGAATGCGTGCAAAATTACGCGGTGAAATTTGAAATATTTGTTAAGTTTTGACAAACTATTAGAAAAATAGTCGTCCCCCGTCGAAGATATTTAAAGGAAGTGAGGGACTCTAGCTGAAGCATTGCGTAAAAGGGATATGACTTTGATTTCAAAATGTCTCCTTTGAAAACACTTTAAATTTCGATATGTCAACTTAATTAAATTTTCCTTTGTATTCTATCATTTGAGAACGTGATTAACGAGTGTGAGAAGTACAAATGTTTAATTTTGAGAAGTGTTTTTGTAATTAGATTTGTTGTTTTTTTTTAACGATATTTAAATTTCAAGATCAAACTGATGGTAATTTCATAGTTCATAAATCAAAATGGGTTTTAGTCCAAAATAAATTAATTTAAAATAGAAAATATTTATGAAAGCTAGAGATCCATAGATCAACTATTTATTTATTTATTTTATTCCAAAAGGGTATCTGTTTCAGACCCTATGGAAATTTCAATTGTAATAATAAATGAATCATTGAAAAAACATAGAACAAAATCAAATAACATTAACATTAGAGTGGAATATTGACTATAAATCAACTCCAGCTAGATAGCACAAATTATGGTATATATTTTTCTGTTACTTATTTTCATGCACCTCCTAAGATATAATGACTGTTCATCCGAAAAAAAAAAAAACAAAGAAATAATGAAAACTAATTTTAAAATTTTAATTTCTTATAATTTTATTGATTAATAGACATTAATGAACTAAATTAAAATTAAAATCGAAACTTAGGGACTAAAAGTCTCATTTTGAAATCTAAATAGCAAAGGAAAACGAGATTTAAAACTTAACTAAAAGAGTATCTTTGGCTAAAATCAAATTGTTTACCTACCAAAATAAATATAATTTATTAGTAATTTGCATGTCTTTTTGAAGTTGAAGATTCAAAATCATATACTTCAATTTGTTGAAAAAAAAAACAAATTGTTTACTATTATTTCAGTCATGATTTTATGGCTGATAATAAACCATTGATCTATTGCTTTTAAAACATTAAATTAAGAGTTTGGTTTTTATAGTTAGGCATGTTTTAAATTGGTGTTTGAAAATTTTAAATGTAGGGCCGTTTGGCAATAATTTTATTCTTAATTTTTAATTTTTAATTTTTAAAAATTGAGTTTATAAACACCCGTTTTCCTCCACATTTCTTTACTTTATAAATACCTATCTACTAATATTTTAAAAAATCAAGTAAATTTTTGCAAATTAAAAAAAAAATGTTTTTAATATATATTTTTTTTTAAAAAAAAATTTGATTAAGAATTGAACTCTTGTACTTAGGATAAAATTGAGAACCATGATAAGAAATTGAGAGCAAATAAAAATAATTTTCAAAAACCAAAAACCAAAAATCAAATGGTTACCACCGGGACCATGATTTTTAGTTTTTGAAAATTAAGTTTATAAACACTCATTCTACCTCTAAGTCTGTTGTTTAGTTATCTATTTTCTACTAATGTTTTCACAAAACAAGTCAATTTTTGAAAACCAAGGCCTCATTTGGAAACCATTTGTTTTTTAGTTTTTTGTTTTTAAAAATTAAGTTTTTAGGCACTGCTTTTAACTCCAAATTTCTTCTTTTGTTACTTTCTTTTTACCAATGGTTTAAAAAACCAAGTCAAAATTTAAACTACAAAAGTAACTTTTTATTTTTTTATTTAATTTGACTAAGAATTCAATCATTGTATTTAAGAAAGATACAAATAATTATAAAAAAAAGAAGAAAATAGGCATAATTTTAAAAATCAAAAACAAAAAATGAAATGATGATCCCACGAGACCTAAAAAAGTAGTTTTTAAAAAGTATTTCTTTAATTTTTAAAATTTAACTAAGAATTTAACTTCGGTACTTAGAAGAGATACAAATTATGATAAGAAAATAAAGAAAATTAACTTAAATTAAAAAAAATGGTCAACAAATAGTATATGTTATCTAAAAAGTAGCAAATAAAAAGAAAACAAAAACCATGATAAGGTTAGTTAAAATTACAACAACCATAAGAAAAAGTAAAACACGAGTTCAATATTCACACGTTTCTTTCAAATTCAAGTCATCTCCCTCACGTGTTAGATCTTAGATCACGTGCCAGAAAGTACTACGATTTTGTACTTGGAAAACGGGTGTACAATCTGCGATATATATTCATTTAGACAAGTTAAAATTTTTTTTAAAACAACTCGATTCTTTCAACAAGTAATAATTTATATCATGAATTTTAGTTAATAACGATTTAGTAGTTGTACTTTCAAATCTATAACATACATATATTTGGTTTCTTGAACTTTATGAAATAACCGTTTATCCATATAATTTATATTTTGTAATGCTTTAGTATTTATTGTAAACGAAATATTCTTAAGATTTAACAAAATTTCTTACATGTGTAAATCGATAAAATTATTGGAATTCATGTATCTTTGAAAATTATGAAAACTAATTCGTTACCTAATAAAACTTAACACTTAATTTTGATAAGAAGTAACAACACTTAATATAATTTTATTAACTCTTCTACAAATTATAAAATTAAAAACAAAATCCAACTTATTTTAATAATCTATTATTAATCTTGTTTAAATCCAAACACAAGTTGCATTGATCCCAAGTTTTCTAATATGGAAATGAACAAACTTAAACTCATAAAAAGCATGGGCTTAGTGTCCAAATATATTTCCAACTAACATTCAAAGTATTTAGTCCTTGTTGAAAATAATGTTATATCAATGCATAGTATTTTAGGCTTCTCATGATTAAGTAAATAATTCTTCATTTTTTTTAATAATACTATTTTTTTTAAATTTAATTCGAAGGTTAAAAACATAAATGCAAATAGAAAAACACACACACCAGATATTAAAATTTTATTTTCTACCTTAAGGAACATCAATAATAGTTGGTTTAATTTTAACCCTAAATATGCAATTGATAAAACAAGTTATAACATTGATCAATTTATTTATTTTTAGGTTTACTTGATGTGAGGTCCATTTTTATTCTCTAACCTTTTGATTGATGATATAATGTCTTAAGTAATTGAGTTATACTCAAGTTGACAATTATTTATTTATTTCAAATATGTTTATGACATCAATAACAACAACAAAAATAAGTAAAAAAAAATAAATTAAAAAGTACCATTTTTGTTCCTATACTTTAAAATTTGTTCAATTTTAGTTCCTGCAGTTTCCATAAATCTTCAATTTAGTCCCTCAAAATTAATTTTACTAAAATTGGTTAAATAATAACAATAATTTTGATGCAAGAAAATATGGTATGTGAATATATTTTCAAAAGTTATAGTAATAATGTTAATAGATAACATTTTTTTTTAAAAAAAAAATCAACAATAAATTAACAATGAAGACTAAATCTAAGATTTATTGAAACTGTAGAGAATAAAATTGAACATATATGTCAAAGTATAAGACCAAATTAATATTTTAACTCAAACAAAAACAATAATAAAAGGAAACCCATGGCTTTCAAAATCTCCATCATAAAGTAAGTTTTCAACCTTTTTGTCTCTAAAATATTTGTTAAGACATGTGTATGTATATTTATAAGTATATATATTATAGAGAACAATAGAATAAATCTTTTGGTATAAAATTTCATTTATGTACAATATAAGCCATTGCTATATCTTGGATAACTAGTCTTGTTTGGAAACTCTATATGAAAATAAAGCCAAAAAGTCTATCACTTCAAATTTCTACAAAGTTATTAATTATCCAAAAATTGACATTTTGAATCTTTCAATATTGTAAATTTTGAATAATTCATACTTGGTTCTTGTTGGGATAGACAGCTAGCTTTATAGAAAAGTTGCCATTATTTTACAAAAGTTAAAAACTTTGATCTTTTACATTTGTTCTTAAAAAAAATATAATACCATGTAAAACTAGTTCAAAGATAATGTAAGAGAAACTTTTCAAACCTAAAATGATAGTTATAAATTTATATAATTTTATAATCCAATCCAAATTTGAATAGTATAAATGCCATACTCATTTGTCAACATATTGCTATTTTCCACGAAGGTTAGGTGTAAAAAATGAATATAATTTTTAATTTCTTGACCATCATTTTGTACATTAAAGAAGCAAATATGAAAGCTATATAAAGGGAGGGGAGCCATTGTTTTGAAGGCAGAACAAAAATCCCATTGAGGAAGAAATATGGGGAAATCTAGGTCTTCAATGGCCTATCTTGTGGCCACAATTTTGGTGGCGACTCTAAGTTTGCCATCGGTATTCGCAGCAGATTATGTCTATTCTTCTCCTCCACCTCCTTATTATGTATACAAATCACCACCTCCTCCTGTCTATTACTCTCCCCCACCACCAAAAGAGAAATATGAGTACAAATCACCACCTCCTCCTGTTTACTATTCTCCTCCACCACCTGTTTACCACTCTCCACCACCTCCAGTTTACTATTCTCCTCCACCACCTGTTTATCACTCTCCACCTCCTCCAGTTTACTATTCTCCTCCCCCACCAAAGAAGTACGAGTATAAATCACCACCACCTCCAGTTTATTACTCTCCACCTTTTTATCACTCCCCTCCACCACCAGTTTACAAGTCACCACCGCCACCCAAGAAGGACTACGAGTACAAGTCTCCTCCACCACCAAAGAAGGATTATGAGTACAAATCTCCTCCACCACCAAAGAAGGACTATGAGTACAAATCTCCTCCACCACCAAAGAAGGACTACGAGTACAAGTCTCCTCCACCACCTAAGAAGGATTACGAATACAAGTCTCCACCTCCACCCAAGAAGGACTACGAATACAAGTCTCCGCCTCCACCTAAGAAGGACTACGAATACAAGTCTCCACCACCTCCCAAGAAGGATTATGAGTACAAGTCTCCCCCACCACCAAAGATGGACTACAAGTACAAGTCTCCACCTCCACCTAAGAAGGACTATGAATACAAGTCTCCACCACCTCCCAAGAAGGATTACGAGTACAAGTCTCCACCTCCACCCAAGAAGGACTATGAATATAAGTCTCCTCCACCTCCCAAGAAGGACTACGAGTACAAGTCTCCTCCACCACCCAAGAAGGATTACAAATACAAGTCTCCACCTCTACCCAAGAAGGACTACGAATACAAGTCTCCGCCTCCACCCAAGAAGGACTACGAATACAAGTCTCCACCACCTCCCAAGAAGGATTACGAGTACAAGTCTCCCCTACCACCAAAGGACTACGAGTACAAATCTCCACCTCCACCTAAGAAGGACTATGAATACAAGTCTCCACCACCTCCCAAGAAGGATTACGAGTACAAGTCTCCACCTCCACCCAAGAAGGACTATGAATACAAGTCTCCACCACCTCCCAAGAAGGACTATGAGTACAAATCACCTCCACCTCCCAAGAAGGACTACGAGTACAAATCTCCACCACCACCAAAAAAGGACTATGAGTACAAGTCTCCACCACCTCCCAAGAAGGATTACGAGTACAAATCTCCTCCACCTCCAAAGAAGGACTACGAATACAAGTCTCCTCCACCACCCAAAAAGGACTACATTTACGCCTCACCTCCACCACCTCCTTACCACTACTAGATCACTATGCATTATATTATTACTTCAAGGTAAAGTTTTCATAGTTAGAAATGTCTCTTAGAACTACAATTAAGATACCATGTCTTGTTTCCATTATTCTTGAAAAATAATATTGTGAATGTTGTATTGATATTCACTTAATCTTACAAATTATTCTTGCAGGTAAAAGAAGAAAATACTCATAGAATAAAGAGATGGCCTAACGATGATCGTCATTTCGCTCAAACCATGGCCTTCCATTATTATTTATGTCTTGTGATCCATGTTCTGTTTTTTTAAATTTAGTTTCACATATTGTGTATTCATATTTTACAGATTAAGAAATGAGAATATTTCATTTTCTTTCCAAAAGATTCAAAAGCTTTCTTGAATATTACTATCAATGTTTACTAATTGTTCAAAACTAAACATAAATGAACCTTCAGGCCACCAATGCATCACAAAGGGATGAAGTTCTATGTAAATAATTTGATAAATAATTAACTTAAGACAGAACTAAAATAAAGTTCTTTGTACGCCTTGGGTCAACATTCTTTTTGGCAAGTTGTCCTTCATTGTACTAGGCCATCTTTGACAAATTAATTAAATTAAAATACTTTTGTTGACCTAAGAATTCACTTTATAGGTCTATTTTTAGTAAAGAAGTAGTGTAATGATTGTGAATTCTACATGTGAGGATCATTACAAAGCTTATTTCAAATTTGTAGGCTGATTTTGCTAAGGTTGAGAAAAATTCTTGTTTGATCTCTTTAATTTCTATATTAAGCAAGCTCTTTAAAATTCATAATATATTTATTTTATTTTATTTTATTTTAACTTTCGTATTGCTATATCATTATTTTAAATGTATGATCAAAAGAGGTTGAAATTTGAGACATAATTCTTGATATTTTTATAAATTGTTTGTGACAATCCAAATAGTTACATATCTTATATCGAAATTGTTGAAAGATATTGTTGTAGTGTGATTCGAACTTAGGAACTCCAAGTTCCAAGCATTCACCATAACTGTTGGACCAAGACATATAACAAACTTTAAAAAATTAATTTTCTTTTCAATTTTAAAAATGAAAACAGGTTTTTTGAAACGTTTATTTTTATTATTACTTTTTAGTCTTAGAAATTTTGAAAACGTTTATAACATTGAAAAAATGGAAAACATAATTATAAATCAAGCATACCCATTTTAAAAAACTAAAAACGAAAAATCAGCTTATTATCAAACGATTTCTAAAAAAAGTATCTTTAAAATTTTGTTTTTGTTTTTGGAGTTGGTTAAGAATTCAACTTTTTTACTTAAGAAAGATGAAAATTGCAAACTATTGTAAAAAATTGAGAAGAAATAATACTTTCAAAACTTAAAAATCAAGAATCAAATTGTCACAAAAAACTGTCTTGATTTTTTACTTTTGGTTTTGGATATTGGATTTCCTAATTTTGGTTTTCAATTTTTAAGAAACAAAAATCACATATGTTTGATAACTATTTTTTGATTTTCTATTTTTTAAAAGAAAAAGACCAAAAGCATATTTGGTAATTGTTTTTAGTTTTCTATTTTTCAAAAAATAAAATATAGAAACATGTTTCATGACTGCGTTTCTTATTTTTGTTTTCAAAATTTCAGAACACATTTTAATAACTTTTTTAGTTTTATGTCTTTCCTAAAAATATCATCAATCTTTTCTTTTGCAATAATTTTCAACTGTATAAATACTTATATATCATTTTTTTTTTTTACTTTTTTTTAACATTTACATGTTGATAAAATAATAGCAATATGTTGTGAAATTGAGGAACAAATATAATAATAAAATAACTAAAATTATAACAATTTTAAATATAATAATAATAATAAATAAATAAATATAATAATCCCCCAATTAAAGAAGAGATCTTGGCGGAATTGCCACATATGAAATTGAGCACAATTTTGTAAAGAAATAGCCCACTTGTTTCTCGAGAAGAATAAAATAACTAAAATTATAACAATTTAATAATATGAAAATTTGGTGAAAATTTAAAATGGATTTCTCATCAATGTGGTGATTTTAAGATTCGTCAAAATGTCACTATTTATAGGCAAAGTGGCGAGTAAGATGTGACCTTACATGGACATGAAGCATGAACAACTACAGGGCACATGGACATGAAGATTGACACATGATTTTTATGATACTAAGAAATGAGCATCTATTTTTTATAATATTTATAATACTCTCCCTTAGATGTCCATATATATATATGAAATATGTCTCGTTAAAATCTTACTAGAAAAAACCCTAATGAAGGAAAAAAATTACATATTTCATTTAATATATACTCCTAAAGAATACAATATATTTACTCCCCATTATGAAAATATTACTTAAGATATCTAAGTCGTCATATTCCAATGTTGTGCACCAATTTTTTAAAAGTTGCGGTTGGTAATACTTTTGTAAATATGTCTGCTAGGTTATCCTTTGAACAAATTTGTTGTACAGTGATGTCGTCATTTTCTTCAAGATATTGAGTGTAGAAAAGCTTCGGTGAAATATGCTTTGTTCTATCTCCTTTAATATATCCTCATTTGATTTGAGTTATGCAAGCTGTGTTGTCTTCGTATAATATTGTTGGAAGATTTTTATTAAAAGACAAGTCATATGTTTCACGAATGTGCTGAGTCATTGATCTTAGCCATGTACATTCTCAACTAGCCTTGTGAATTGCAAGAATTTCAGTATGATTTGAGGAAATGGCCATTATGATCTGTTTCACTGATCGCTATGATATAACAGTTTCTCCACATGTGTACAGATAACTTATTTAAGATCTAGCTATGTGTGGATCAGATAAATATCCACAATCTACATAACTAACTAGGTCAAAATTTGATTTATTTGAATAAAACAAACTCCATATTGATTATTCCTTGGAGATAACGAGGTATATGCTTAATTCCGTTCCAATGTCTTTTTGTAGGAGAAGAACTATATCTAGCTAATAAATTGATTGAAAATGTAATATCTAGTCTTGTATTATTAGCAAGATACATAAGTCCACCAATTGCACTAAGATATGGTACTTTAGGACCAAGAAGTTCTTCATTATCGCATCGAAGTCAAAATATATCTTTCTTTATATCTAATGAACGGATTTCCATTGGAAAATTTAATAGATGTGCTTTGTCCATATAAAATCTTTTCGAAATTTTTCCTGTATAAGTTGACTGATGAATAAATATTTTATCTACTAAATGCTCAATTTGCAAACCAAGGCAAAAACTTTTTCTGAGATCTTTCATCTCAAATTCTTTCGTAAGATATTCCATTGCCCTTTAAATCTTTTCAGGAGTTCCAATTATATTCAAGTCATCAACATATACAGTTATAATAGCAAATCCTAATTATGATTTCTTTATAAAAACACACGGTCATATTGGATTATTTTGATATCCTTCTTTCAATAAATATCCATTCAGGTGATTGTATCACATCCGTCCTGATTGTTTCAATCCATATAGTAATCTCTATAGCTTTATTGAATACAATTCCTGGGAATTTGATGTATATGTTTCAGGTACCTTAAATCCTTCTGGATTCTCATATAAATATCATTATCAAGAGATCCATATAAATATGTTGTGACTACATGCATAAGATGCATATCTAAACTTCCATACACAGTAAAACCAATTAAATATCTTAGTGTAATTGCATCCACCCACTACTACAAAAACCACATTACTTGACGCTTGGAACTTTTGAGTACTTGATGTTTTTATCAAAAAACGTCAAATAACATGTAAATTTGATGGAAAACGTCAAGAATAATGAAAAAAAAAGTAGAGGTTGGCCGAAATTTTTGAATTTTTTTCAACCCGTATTTACTTGACACTTTATAAATGTCAAGTAATATGTGGTTTATTTTTTTTTAGTGTTTCATATATTAAAGAGATGAAAAATAGGGGGAGACACCCCCTCAAATCACCCTAGACCCCCAAAACCACACCAAATGCATGTCCTCTCCCGCCAGTCGAAGAATATCGTGCCTTCGCTCATTCTAGTTGTCGTTGTGCCATCATGTCAGAAGAAGAAGAAGAAGAAGAAGAAGAAGAAGAAGAAAAAGAAAAAGAAAAAGAAGAAGTAGATGGGATGTTGATTAAGGTGGTGTTGATTTCCTTTGAAGAATATTTAGTAACAAACTAATCTTAGGTGAGTTATTCCCTTGAAATTTCATCTCTTAATTGAAGAAATAAGTATAGTTGGACTAGGTTGATTCAAATTCGATAGAAAACTGAAAAACAAAGTAGCTACATGAAATTAGTAATATTTACTTTGGTGGGCTAGAGAAAAATGAAAAAGTTTGTGGGGAGCTGGAGAATGCTATCCACATAATATGGAATTGCAATCTGCCTTCTCCAAGAGTATGTCTATCATTTTTTTTTATTGTAGTTTACTCATCTCTCTACTTTTAGCAAATGTCATTATTTTAAACATACAATTGTTGATTGCAGTGTGTTGTCGTCAATGCCGTTGTTGAACACAACTTAGTCTCTACTCTTCAAGTGTCTGCTTTTCCAGCGATTATCTTCACTAAAGCAGGAAAAATCTTATAAGAAGGGTAAGTGCGAAACAAAGAGAGAACATTGAGAGTTTTTTTTTTTAATTTTATTTTTGCTCCAACTTTTGTGAGTTGAGCTTTGAGTTTTGGTTTGGTTCAGAATTTGTAAATGCAGATGAGTTGTCCAAAATAATGGCATTTGTCTACTATGGAGCAACTAAGCTACTATGTTTAAATGACATCGGGGATTATCAAGAGACGATCCCATCAATTTCTGTTGGGGATTATCAAAAGAAGAAGAAAAAGAAGAAAAAGAAGTAGATGGGATGTTGATTATGGTTGTGTTGATTTTCTTGGAAGAATATTTAGAAGCAAACTAATCTTAGGTGAATTCTTCCCTTTAAATTTAATCTCTTAATTGAAGAAATAAGTATAGTTGGACTAGGTATGATTCAAATTCGAAAGAAAACTGAAAGAACAAAGTAGCTACATGAATATTCATTTGTTATAAAGTTGCTGCCTTTTTTAGTTTGTAGCTTGAATAACCCCACTTTTGGCTTGAAACTCCCAAATTATAATGTATCTAATGTTTTAGGATAGTTTTAAATTGAATTGAGCTTCAAATTTAAGGAAATATGGGTTAGCAAAGAGTTAAAAGGATTGGAATAAGTTAGGTGATTGAAGTGACTTGTCTTGATAAGATTAGTTATATCATTTTTTGGTTGGATCTAGTTGGTCCTCCATTGGGACTTTACTTATCAGGAGAGACTTGAACGAGACAAAAACAAGGACTCTTTGGAAAGTGGGAATGTTGGCTAAGTAATTTTTGAAGATTGGGGGAATTGAACAAGGCAAGGCGAGGGACACAATTGCAAGTTGTGAGAGAAGCAATGTCCTTGAGCAGAAAAGAAAGCGGTTTGGCACAGGAAGTTCCTAAGCGATTTGGAAGTAGTTCCAAATATGAACTTGTTCATCACCTTATACTGTGACAACAGTGAGGCAGTAGCCAACTTTAAATAACTTTGCAGTCACAGACAAAGAAAGCATATTGAGAGGAAGTATTACATGATAGGAGAGATTATGCAACGAGGAGATGTGATCGTCACAAAGATCGCCTCGAGCACAATATTGCTGATCCATTTATGAAGGCTCTCTCGGCTAAATTTTTTGAGGGTCATCTAGATAATCAAGGTCTACGAGACATGTATATTGTATAATCTAGGACAAGTGGGAGATATATAATGGGTATATGAATGTCCTAGTTTATTGTATTTATTTATCATATTCCCCCCATTTTTTAATTTGATATTATGTATAACCCACTGACTAGAGTTTTAGTTTAAGTGGGAGTTTGTTGGGTTTTATGCCCTAAAACTTGTGGATAGTAAATATTATCAATTGATCGTCATCAATAAAGAATTATCGATGTTAATTTAATAAATTTTATTGACTGTGTTGTATTTTATTTTGTCTTAATAACCCTAAATCCAATAAACTAACATCCAAGGCTGGCTTTTGAGTCTTGAACTTATGTAGAGACTGAAGGGAAAGTGAAGTTCGATGCGGAAGCGCGAATCGTGTCCCAATTTCAAATCTCATGGAGAATTAAAATTACAGATACCTACTAGTTTATACATTCTAAAAATGAAACAAATAATTTTACAGCATATTGTTGTAACAAAGAAGGAAGATTAGGGTTTCGAATGTTACTGATCCTTGAAGAACAAAATAATCTTCACAAAATCTTTCTTCAACCGGTTGGGTTTTCATCATCAATAAAGAGTTTTCTTGGCTTCAATCTATAGGAAGATTAGGGTTGGCGTATAAAAGCCAAATTGGGTTGTCGTATGAAACTCAATCTCCAAAAATGAAACAACCCAATTTGGCCATCACCACAAGTTAACCTTATTCTCCTTAAGGTTTGAGAATAATATAGAGAGTTGTGGGCTTCTCTGATTTTTGGAAGAGGGAAAAGATTTTTATGAGAGGAGTTTTTTTGGGGGAGAGATTCTATGAGTTTTCTTAGATTGAACAGACCAGATTCACTCTCTGTAAAAGGAAAAACGAAGATGAAGATTCTCCAATCTCCCACCACTACACGTTTGATTAGAGAGAAAAAAGGGGAGTGAAGTTATTTAATAACTCCCTCCCATTAATTTAAATTAAAAACCAAAATTTAATTTAAATAAAAATATAATAACTAAATCATTATATAACTATATTTTATATCAAAATATAACACATAACTTATAATTTATATTATGTCAAATACAATATAACCTATATTTTGTATTTCTCTCAATAATGTTTGGTATTTAATATAAATCACATTTATACTAAATTTAATTATATGAATCTAATCCATACAATTAATATTTGAATCAAATCCAAATATTTAATTCCTCTCAAAATAAACTTTATACTATAATGTATTAAATACATTATATTAATTATATTACATATAATTAATTTAAATTAATTATATCATATTTAATTAATTCTCTCAATTAATTTGAACAATTTTAATTAATCCAAAATTAAATTTCAATAATCCTAGTTGAGCTACAAAGGAGATCTTATGAACCTGTAGATTAAAGCTCTAATGGTACTTCAATAATTAATTAAACTCCTTTAATTAAATTACTCAACATCCATTAACTTCGGTCATTCCACTAAAACCGGCAGCTGCAATCTTCGCACTACAGATATATTTCTATGTCCATTGGATATAACCAGTCAACAATGCGATGACCCTTTACAAATTGTTCGTAAGTATAGTTGGGCCAAAACTATCGTTTTTTTCTCTATAGTTACATCTAACTCCTCAAGTACCATGGATTCCTTTAATGAACAATCGGTCATAGTTGAATTATGACCAAACACCTCTTGGGCGAAGAAAGGATGTCGCGCCACATTATTCAAGCACTAGAATAAACCCTTAAGAGAACAATCTATCTATTTATCCCAACATTAGGAAAAGAGTGAATTCCATCTTGTATAGCTGTGTTCCCAACTCTTCAATAAGACGAATCCCCAAAATAATAGGTTTATTAAGTCGGCGATCTGGCCACTCTCACCTATACAAATCAAAGGACCGCCTTTATAGGCAGGAGTTCGCAACTCACTCAGGATTCAGGTCATGTCACCTATAGTCATCCTAGTAAAATGTAAGTCTCTATTATTAATGGCGTTATAGAATGAGACTAATCATTTCGTGGTCCGGTCTTATACAAACCCTTTTGTATAGAACACCCCTACTCACATGCCCCTAAATGAATGATCAGGATCATATCATTTGTAGCACTTTACAACAATTGTAACATCTACAAAGTGGATCGTATTCTTAGTGTCACTAGGATAAGATACACAACCTTATCCACCTACTACAGATCATTTAGGTTATCATTTAAACATGATCCACATGTATGTCTCTACATACATGTTTAAGCTACAAAAGATAACCTTAGATGTTAGTTTATTGGTTTTGTGGGTTAATGCTACTAAATGATGAATAAAATTCCTCATAATTTATTAAATAAATAAATCATTTGTACATTACAATTATAAAATACAGGAACCACGAGATTTAGGGCATCAACCCCAACAGAAACATATAGGGATCAATGTTCAAGAAATGACCTAATGGGTCTATAGTATAGGGATAAAGCTGGGTACCTTATCCTTGTGACACTATGGATACGACCCACTTTGTATTTGATACAAATGCAATGACCCCAACGCATTTGTGAAGATGACATGTGCATGGGGATATCCTATGCAATGAGTTTGCATAAGACCAGACCGCGAAATAGTAACCACTAGATGTAACGTCGTTAACTAGTTTGGTTCCTATTTCAATTGGATGACCTAGGTAACTTAGTCTTAATCCTGAGTGTATTATGAACTCTTGCTTACGAGAGATTGTCATTTGATTTGTATGGGTGATAATGGCTAGTTCACCGGCTTAATAGGACTACCATTTTGTGGACAAGACCGAGTGAGGAGCTGGAACCATAATAATACAAGATGGAATTCACTACTTCCCAACTTCAAGATAAGTAGATGAGTGTTCCTTTAAGTAGTATCTTCAGGACTTGAACAAAGGGTCCTATCCTCTCGTTAACCTGAGAGAGGTTTCTGTTTATTGGTTAGACTATAACAAGTTGTTCATTAGAGGAGCATCGGTACTTAAGAATATAGAGGTAACCCAAGTGTAAAATGGTAATTTGCTCTAGTTGGTGTTATGGACACTCGTAAAGGACTAACTTGCTGTTATTGGTTATATCGTGGACACATAAATATATCTACAGTGTGAAGAGTGCAGTTATCGATATTTAGTGGAGTGTCCGGTAGTTAATGAATATTGATTAATTAATTAAAGAGTTTAATTAATTAATCTCAAATCATTGAAGCTTCTAATCTGTATGTCCATAGGGTCCCCTTGTTAGCTCACTAAAGGAAAAGAAGAATGATTTGAATTGTTCAAATCAATTGATGGAATAACATATTAATGAGACTAGTATGATATAGTTAATTATAGACTTGATCTATAATAAGAGATAAATATTTGAATAGGATTCAAATATTAAATTTTGGGAGGTGGAAGCAAATAAACATATAATTTTTATTTGTTAATTAAATATATATATATTAAATTCACTAGAAGAATTTCGGGCTTTAATATCAGTTGACAACCGACATTAAAGATAGTGTTATCAAAGCCTTTTAATGTTGGTTGTCTTTAATGTCGATTTTAAACCGACATTAAAGGGATTTAATAACAATGTCTTTAATGTCGGTTGCAACCGACATTAATACCCAGAATCTGTCCATTTTATCAATTATTGTCCCTTTTTTTTAAATTCCATTGCCGAATCTATTTTTTGGTAAAAAAGTATAACATGACACATCATCGAACACTGTGGCTATGACATATTATTTATGTATGGATTGTAAATCTATTACATTTAATCCATAAATTCTGCTATAAAATTATAATTTAAAAGGCCGTACAATAAGTCAACCCTTGAAAACACAAATTACAAGTAATACAAACATTATGATTTTACAAATATTATGAGTTTATTATCCCTCTCCAATTCGTAAGTATGGATCCCGTCATAATTCTTCTTGAGCAGACCCCCCCAACTTCAGCATTATCTGGTTATAGACATTTTTGTCTGACCAATGTTGTTCAAAGGATCACATACAAAAAAGGTTTAAGACAAAGGATTGAAAATGAAAATGTGATCATAATTCATATTCAACTAACTGTGTTTATTGGGAATGAGTATAAATGGTACATTCAAGGAAAAATTCTTGTATTGAATGTGTTGGATCTAGAGTTCCCCAAGAAAAAGCATAAAGAGGTTACGATACCAAATCTTTACTCCTTTGTTGCACTTGCAAAACAAGAAAACTCAATAGTTGAATAAATGAGAGAATCTTCTTTTTAACACTGTGAGTCATCAACTAAAACTTATTAAAACTATGAGTCAAACATTCTTTTAGTGTATTTAATTAGCATAATGCACATGTTCTCAAGCCAATCAATCATTTAGTTCTTGCATCTATTGCTTAGCTCAAGCGGCCCATCGTGTAGCTCAATCGTTTAATAAACGATCTCGAGCATAGGCTATCGTTTAGCTACCGCACCCATCGTTTAGTGCTGACGCCATATCGTCTAACGCATTCGCCTATCACTTAACGTCATCGCCTATCGCTTAGCATTCCACCTATTGTGTAGCGCATCTGCTCATCGTCTAGCACTCATGCCCATCACGTAGTGCAATCGTGTAGTCTATCGCTTAGCGCCCGCACATCTGTTATACAATCGTCCAGCGCTCGCCTACACAATCGACAATCATCTAGTGCCCATCTACATGATCATCTAGCGCCCGTGCATCTACTATACGATTGTCCAACGCTCGCCTACACAATCGACGATCGTCCAGCGCCCGCCTACACGATCATCCAGTGCCCGCGCATATCTACACGATTGTCTAGCGCATCGCTTAGCTTTGCGCATCTACTATATGATTGTCTACCTCATCGTTTAGCTCCTCGCATTGCTACACGATCGTCTAGCACCCGCCTACACGATCGCCTACCTCATTGTTGAGCTCCTTGCATTGCTACAGAAGCGTCCAGCACCCGCCTACACAATCACCTACCTCATCGTGTAGTGTTACCCATTTGCTACACGATCGTCTACCCAACGCCTTGCACTCAACATTTTGTTTTCACTACTCTTGCTCACGCATACCCAACGTAGGAGCAACTCTTGGAAACACCTCTTGCCAATACTTAAACAAATGTATCATATATAACAAAACCATTAATCAAATCGAATTTCAAAGGCCATAGACACATGAAAAGGCCCAAATCTAGGAGTAGAGAGACATATTGAAGTGAAACCACAACTGGCTTTCGTCGAGACATTTACAGAAATAGTTGAGAGACGTAACATAAGAACAAAAATTGCTGTGAGTTTAAGAGAGGAAAGAGAAGAAGAGCATACTGATCTAGACGAACGACGAAGGGTGAACTTCAGATCTTCAGATCTGGACTTCAGATCGAACGACGAACGGTGGCACACGTATCCGGGCGACTTCAGATCTGGACTTCAGATCTGGGAGACTGGGTGTGGTTGACGACGGACGAATGAGAAGATCTACACCACAGACGACTGGGTGCGACTTCATATTTGAGCCAAATCTACGCCACGACAGACTTGTCACCCACGATCGACGGATGAATGGCAGATTCTTCACCTAGATCTACATGACGGAGGATCGACGGACGAGGATCTACACCACAGACGACTAGGTTTGGAAGAGAGAAGTGAGAAAGAAGAGGGTCTGAAGAGGGAAGTGTGAGAATGAGAGGAAAAAGAAAACAGGGGGAGAGTGAAGAGGGAAAAATGAAAAAATTGGGAGGAAAATAGAAAATAGGGGGAGAATGAAGAGGAAAAAAATTAAGCGAGTGTTTAATGTCGGTTTAAAACAAACATTAATGGTACCCCTACAATGTCGGTTTAAAACCGACATTAAAGATTCGCTTTTCTTAAAAAAAAAACAAAACTGACATTATACATTCGATTTCACTTTTTTCAATCGACATTAAAGCCAAAAATTCTTGTAGTGATTGGATTTAATATTGTTATTTAATTAATGGAAAGCTATGGATAAGGCCTCCATATAAATTTTTTATTTTGCCCAAATTAAGGTAAGGCAATTCATTTTTGTGGAATGAAATTCTAGCCTCCAAATTAATCTCCTCTCAAAATTCTCTTCTCCATATTTTCTATTCTTCTTCCTCATCAAAGAATTAAAAATCACTCTTCTATCCCTGGATTCCTAAGAGAATAACGAGGTCGCACTAACGTTAGTGTCCATTGTTCATTGAAGAATCGTTCTGGAGAAGACGACGAGGAAATCACATAGAGTTAAGGAATTGACGAAGATATGTGATATTCTTCTTCCTCTTTTTACTATTCAATTTTCAAGACGTTCATATATATATTAAACCAAGACGTTTACACGCTTTTGTTTGGGATTCGATCCCTTCATATATATCAATATATATTGAACAACTTTTAAGAATGTCAGTATATCAACAATATATCACAAACCAATCAACTTTCAAGATTATCAATAATGTATTAATATTATATCAAATATCAAACAACCTTCATATCTATCAATAGTATATCTTCAATGTATCTAACGTCAATCAACTTTTCAATTGTATTAACAGTATATCTAACATTAATCAACAATTAATTGTGAAGTAAAAAATGTGTCTCATTATAAACACGATATTCCAAATGTATAAGTATAATATATATTACATTGTATGACATGCATGTATCAACAGTACATCAAACACATCAATCAATGTTCCAAAACTACTCAACGACATATATGACATCAACCAATAACTTATTTTAAAGTACAACATGAGTATTTTTTTTTTATAAGCATAATATTCTAAGTGTATCAGTTATATATCATATATTAAACATAAGTATATCAAGCATATTAAGACATAAGTATATCAACAATATATCTAACAACAATCAATATGAAAATTGTATCAACAATATATCTAATAATAATCAACATTCAATCGACAACTTATTTTGAAGTAAACATACATTTTCCTTGTCTACGTAGATATACAAGTGTATTAACAGTATATAATACATAAGACACGATTGTATAAAACATCAATCAGTAAATACTTGAAGTATATTAATAATAGAAGGGTATAGCAACAAAACATTAATACTCATTAAAAATAAAATTTCAAATATATCATTAGTGTATTGTAGAATATCATTAAGATGATTACCTAAAATGGATGTATATCAATAATAGAAGGTATTTGGATTTTTAGCTTTTTAATGATTTGGTCGAGCTTTTATTTTGCTACATTTGCAAAAGAAAAAAATGTTGGAGATATGCCTTTAATTTCCATTTCATTTTTTACTCTTCATGCAACCACCCCTTTTTAAAAAGCTAAGAACTAAGAACCAAAAACCAAAAAACTAGAAACCAAGAACCAAAACCTATTGGTTGTCAAACAACCCCTAACATGTTTGGATTGGTGTCCTAATTCTCCCGAAGTCTCGTAGTTTGTAAACAGTTTGTACACATTGTTATTAATAAAATAAGAGTTATTTTATTTGCATTTACTCATATCCAATAAACTGAGATCCATGGTTATTTCATGTAAACTTATGTATATATGTGAGACATACAAGTAGATCATGCCTTAAGTAATAACCTACATGGTTTGTAGTATAAGGATAAAGGAGGGATACCTTATCCTGGTGACACTATGGATACAGCTCGCTTTGTAAATGTTTACAAGTGTTGTAAACTGCTACAGATGGTCTGTTTCTAATCATTCACGTGGAGACATGCGAGCAGAGATGTCCTATACAAAGAGTTTGTATAAGATCGGACCACGAGATAGCCTCTTTATATAACGCTGTTGATAATTGAGGCTTACATTTCAGTAAAACGACCATAGGTGACATGAACTTAATCATGAGTGTTTTGGGAACTCCTACCTATGAGGGCGGTTCTTTGATTAGTATGGATGAGAGTGGCCAGATTGCCAACTCAACAAGTCTACCTTTTTGGGGATTCGTCTAATTGGGGAGCTGGGGACTTAGTTACAAAAGACGAAATTCACTCCTTCCCCGAAGTAGGGGTAAGTAGATAGATTGCTCCCTTAAGGACTGATTTCGGGTCTTGAACATAGTGGCCACACCCTTTCTTTGGAAGAGAGGACTCGGTCATAGTAGGACTTTGACTTATTGTTCATTAGAGGAATCAGTAGTACTTAAGGAGTTAGATGTAACTACAGGGGCAAAACAGTAAATTGGCCCAACTGTAGTTATGAGCAATTTGTGAAAGGTTAATACACTATTGATTGGTTAATATGGACACAGAAATATATCTGTAGTGATAAGAGTGTAGCTGTCGGTCTTTAGTGGAGTGCCTAGTAGTTAACGGTTGGTGGATCTCATGACTAAAGAGTTTAGTCAGTTATTCACGTATCGTTGGAGCTTCAAACTATAGGTCCATTAGGTCCCATTGGTAGCTCAATGGATTCAAGTTGAGAATAAGTTTTTGGGTTAGTTTGAAGTGTTCTAATTGACAAGAGGGAGTTTGATTATATATGATATAATTAAATTGGTTCAATTATATGTGATATAATTGATTTGATGTATGAGATATATTAATTGAAGAAATTGATATAAATATGATTTACATCAAGGAGAAAAGAACTATGGTTTAAATATTACATATGATGTGATATTAAAACTATAGGTTATAAATATAATATGATAAGTTAGTTATTACATTTATTTATAATTAAACAATTATGAGATAATTGTTGAATTGGTTATTCTTTTCTCCATTAACAGTACAAGTGGAAGGTTAAGTTAATTTTAGTTATTTGATAATTGACGGGTAAAAAATGAGATTTTTTTTTTTCATTTTATGAAGGATCGCGTTATTAAGTAATTCACTAATAGTTTACTCATGAGAGCCTACACGATAGCCCTCACGAGAGACTAAATGATAGCGAGATATTTGCTAATGATCGTGTAAGCGAGATTTACTAAACGATTGTGTAAGCAAGGTTTGCTAATCGATCGTGTAAGCGAGATACTAAACGATCAGGCAAGAGTCTAAGCAATCATGTAAACGATTGAGCGAGAGACTAAATGATCGACTAGAGGTTCTCACGTAAGCGAGATTTACTAAACGATCAAGCATTCTCAAACTATGCAATAGACAGATTCCTTCTCCCACTTGGTTGGTTGTGTAGTTCGATCGTTGGATTCTTCTTTCCCTCTACCAAATTCACACAGAGCCCACACCTCCTGGACTTTCACTCTGAGAATACCAAGGTTGTCGAGTGGTAGTGTCAAAGGGTGTTTGTTCGTGGAGAAGTGTTCGTGAAGAAATTTGTTCGTGATTGCAAGCAACAACAAGAGATTACTGGCCAGAAGATTGGAGCTACAATGAGAGATCACTGTTCCATTGCTCACGAGAGCTAGAGGTTTGGCTGGACAGCGACAGCGAGAGATTTCCAGAAGAAGAATGCTTCAAGGGTATGTTTCTCTCCTTTTGTATTTGTTGAAGATAACATGTTGTAATTTGTTATAAGATGCATAACTATTCTGTATGTTTGTGAATGTTTTGTATTCCTGCACAATGGGCCTGGAAAGATCTTCTTTCCGCTCTTGGAGATCTCGATTTAGATTTCTTTCATAACAAATTACAAGGTACTAAGTGATCAAATTAAAAGTTTAGAAGCATAGTTATAGAAAATTACATAGTTTAAGTGGTGATTGATTAAGTTAAAGTTTTTTTTTTTTTTTTAAAAAAAATATTTGATTAGGATAAAGGTTAAAGAGGTCTAATTGTTACAAAATCCATAGTTAAGGGATGATTTGTGTGCAATTTTCTTTCTTTTTTTCCTAATTCTTTTTCTTAATTTATTTTCTTATTCATATTCAAAATTTTGTGTTAGTATTTTTAACATATTATTATTAATTTTATTCTAATCAACTACATCTAATTAATATCATATACGCAATTTGATTAAGAAATACATAATAAGTTGTTAAATACTCAAATAATGAGCCAATTAAATGAGCATAGCTCAACTAACATAGTACTTGTACTATCAACCTTGAAGTCAATGGTTTTATTCATCCATCACACTTATGGTCAGAAGGTCATCGAGGCCTTCTATTAGTAAAAAAGAATTTCTAATCTCGATCAAGAACTTCAACTAACAAGTAGTTCTTAGTAGCAAGATTGTGTCGAGCCACAGGGAGCCTAACATAAAATTTGTACACGAGATTACCTTCACCGTCTAAGAGATTGTTGGGCTACCTATGGATTATTTCATTGATTTATCATGCTAATCGAAGGGTTAATTGATTATCCAGCCTAATCGACTATCTAGAGAAGCTAGACTGACTCCTTTCAGAAAACCAATGAGAATGTCGATTTCTAAATTAACTAAATATTGTCACACAAGTCTATTTACTTAATTAACCACATTAAGCTCTAGATTGATTAGAAAAATAGATTAAATTGGTTAAATTTAATCTAACGTATTTTCATTCCTTAGGTTTCGTTATCTTTCATTATTGGGTGACCCTAAAAATGCTAGCAGTCGAACCATATCTATAACAAACTTATTTTCTACTCAAATTAAGCATGATTTTGTTACAATCACATATAACTCTAACATGCATAGTGTACATCCATAATCGATGCTTAAGACGACTAATTTGTCACATTAATCGAACACAATTGCATATGGGTTAAAGCAAGGAAAGGAAAACAAGAAACAATCGGAAAAATGATCCCAAGAACATACATTAAAATCTCATTAAACCATAGAAAATTACCCAACAAATCTCAAAATCGACGTTTGGGCTTTAGTTGTTCATCAAAACATGAATCCTAACACTAAAATAAATACTGATCACAACTGAAGAATGAAAGAAATCTCATGGATTTTGGCCAAGAATGGCCAAAAGTGAGCCTAGGGCTCTGAAAATCGCCTCCTATCATGCTCTCCTCGAAACCCTAAAACTAACGATCTATTTATAAGAATTGTGCAGCATTGTGGTGCTCGAGACATGATGTGCAAACGTTGTGTCCGTCAAACTCAAGAGCGTCGTGCGTTCAATGAATCTAAGGCCTTCCGTCTTCAGCGTTGCAATGCTCTCTGCCCATCGATGTCCGACACCTTGCCCTTTTCCGAATTTTGGTAATTTGGTCTCCTCTTGCTTGGTTGATGCATTTAAGCTTCGTTTTTTCTTGTTTTAGCACCATTTTGACCGTAATACTTGATTCTACCTCTTTGATGGCCAATACCTATAAAATCATAAAAGAAACATATAAAATGAAGGAACACTCTTGAATTAAGAGCGAGATAACATATTTTCGGTGTTATCAAACATATTGTCAAAAAATAAAGAACTCAAATAATGCATAATGAGAAGAATTATGTAGTAGTCGAGATAATAATTATAATTAACTAAACTCAATACCAGCAAATTTGGGTTTTTTACTTTTAAATGTTGAAAAAAAAAATTTAAAACACCTTTTGGTTCCTAAACTTTAGTAAAATTAGAAACAATTTAGTCTTTAAACTTTAGTTAGTAATGACTTATTCCCTATACTTTCAAATTTGTAACAATTTAGTAATGGACTTCAATAAAGTAACAATTTAGTCCCCATACTTTACAATTGAGTATCCTGACTTGTCTTTATCGTGAAAAATAATTGTATGATTTAATAACAGGTGTAGATTGATAAATAGATTGGGGGTCAAATTTATTTTATAAACTATTAAGACTAAGTCACTACATAACATTGACAATTGAAAGAGAAATTTTGGACCAATCACAAATTCTTACGTCACTCACTAACCTAATGAAAAAATTTCAGATAATTGAATTTGGGACCAATTAGAAGTTGACATGTGGCCTTAAATTGAAGTTGAAGACATAAATTGGTGAATTTCGATGATGACACGTGTTTTCATCACAAAGGTTGGATTGAGTGAAATTAATTTGACCCAATAATTTGATATTATTATTTGGGCTAAAAGTCAAATTGAGCAAAAAAAAAAGGCTTAATTTGATCTAAATGTCAAATATGGCCCAAATCCAATCCGTTGGGCCCAAGAGCCAGGTACATGGACCAAAAAAGCCCAAGACCATAGAGCCACCTGAGAACTCTATAAATAGAGGAGTTCTCTTCATTTTTAGGGGTCAACTAATTCCACATTGTAGAGAGCCCAGAAAGAATTCTCTTAACAATCAGAAGACTCCTACACTTCTGAAGTTACATAGTCTTTGAAAACACAAGTCTCTTGAAGATAAAAAGACTATTCTAAGTCTTTGACTTAAAAACATTACATACTATGCTTCTTCAAATCAAGCGTACCATTTAACTATGAGAGAATCAGAAGATCAAGTACTAGAGATCGATCCACATCGCATTAAATCAACATCAACATAAGTTTCAACTCCATGAAATAAGTTTCTCCAAAAACCTCGTGTGAACAAATTGGTACGCCCACTGGGACCTCTTTGCCTCTCATCTCTCTCTCGTCATCCAAATCAACAAATGGCACCAAAGAAATTTGCATCTAAAGACATTGCAACAAACAGCTTCTATACGAGACCTGTCACCTGGAGTCATTCAAAGGGGAGCCTGCATGAGCAAGAACAAGATTCGTCATCGCGGAGAAAATCCAGGAATAGCTGATGGAATTTCCTAAAGGCAGGATCGTCATTAGAGAAAATTCCTGATTCGATAACTATGTTCTTGCTTCTTATCAATTAGAGAAAGAATCACACTTTGATGTATTATCTGTCAGGATGGCTGATGTAATGGTTGAGTCAGCCATGGCAAAGATGGAGAGAAAAATAAATCTTCTAATGAAAGCTATTGAGAAGCGAGACCATGAAATTATCGCCTTAAGAAATCAAATACAGGCTTGAGAAATTACATAGTCTTTGAAAACAAAAGTCTCTTGAAAATACAAAGACTATTCCAAGTCTTTGACTTCAAAAACATTACGTGCTCCGCTTCTTCAAATCAAGCGTACCATTCAATGTGAGAGAATCAAAGGATCAAGTACTAGAGATTGAACCACATGGCATCAAATCAACATCAACATAAGTTCAACTCCATGAAACAAGTTTCTTCGAAAACCTCGTGTGAACAAATTGGTATGCCCAATGGGACCTCTCTGCCTGTCATCTCTCTCTCGTCATCCAAATCAACAAATCAACAAATGGCACCAAAAAAAGTTGCATCCAAAGACATTGCTACAAGCAGCTTCTATATGAGACCTGTCACTCGAAGTCACTCAAAGGGGAGCCTGCATGAGCAAGAACAAGATTCTGTCATCGTAGAGAAAATCCAGGAATAGCTGATGGAATTTCCTAAACGTAAAATCGCCATTAGAGAAAATTCCTGATTCGATAACTATGCTCCTATTTCTTAACAATTAGAGAAAGAAACACACTTTGATGTATTGTCGGTCATGATGGTTGATGTGACAGTTGAGTCAACCATAGCAGGGATGGAGAGGAAAATAAATCTCCTAATGAAAGCTATTGAGAAGCGAGACCATGAAATTGTCGCCTTAAGAGATCAAATACAGGCTTGAGAAATTACTGAGTTAAGTCAAACTTCTATTGTCAAAGCCAATGACATAGGGAAAACTATGTTAGAGGAAAATAAGTTGCAACAATCTACCTTTGTCGCCTCTCTATCAGTTTAGTGGCTGCAGGATATGATTAAAAACTCCATAAGGGCTCAGTATAGAGGACCGTCACAATATTCTTTTATGTACACCAAGTCGTATACCAAGAGAATCGACAATATGAAAATGCCTAATGGGCACTAACCTCCAAAGCTCAAGCAATTTAATGAAAGGGCAATCCAAAACAACATGTTGCTCACTTCATTGAAACCTGTGAAAATGCAGGAACTAGAAGAGACTAGCTAGTCAAGCAGTTCGTCCGTAGCTTGAAAGGAAATGCTTTTGATTGGTATACTAATCTAAAGCTGGAAGTGATTGACAGTTAAGAACAGTTAGAAAGAGAGTTCTTTAACTGCTTTTATAGCATTAGGTGTATCATCAGCATGATAGAGCTGACAAGCACCAAGCAAATAAAGGAAGAATCGATCATCGACTACATCAATCGATGGAGAGCTCTATATTTCAATTATAAAGATAGACTTACTGAATTATTCGCAGTGGAGATGTGCACCCAAGGCATGAACTAGAAGCTTCTCTATATCCTACAAGGGATAAAACCTCGTACGTTTGAAAAATTAGTGACATGCGCTCATGACGTGGAGCTAAGCATCAACAACAGAGGAACTAAAGATTTCCTAGTCTCTGAAGGGAGAAAAGATAAGAATGAAACCAAAGACACAAAAAAATATCTTGAATGGTGCCATCAGAGAATCTATGGTCATTTATGCAGCCCCAATCAAATTTTCCTCTAAAAGAAAACAAACAAAATTTGAAAGAAAACACAATGAGGGCGAGAAACGTCACCCAACTCTTAAAGAAAGGAGGAAAAAGTTTATCCATTCGTTGACTCTAATATTGTAGACAAGTTGAAGCAATTACTAGAGGAACAACTCATTCAACTGCCAGAATGCAAGCGGCCGGAGCAATTAGGAAAAGTAGACGATCTTAACTACTGCAAGTATCACTGAGTCATTAGCCACCCAGTGAAAAGATGATTTGTGCTAGAAGGGCTAATTCTGAAGTTGGCTTGGAAAAGAAGATTGAACTGAATCTTGATGAACTAGCTCAAACAAATCACGTTGTAGTAGCAATGACTTCAAGTATTCCAACACCATTTGTGTCTTATGATCAAAGATAAAGCTTCATCTAGTTTGGGACCTTTGAGTTTATAGTCGTTCGGTTTCAATAAGAGATTCTAACAACATATTCCCAAAGAAAAGATGATCTTGTTGAAGATGACAATGAAGGGTGGATAATTGTGACTCGTCGAAAAAGAAGACAACTAAATTCCACCTGAAAAGAGTTGCGCTCCTATTGAAGCTATAGTAGAGGGAATAAGACTCATAAAAAGAAAGGCAAATAGAAGGCATGGAAGCCTAAACCTACTAAGAAAGAAGATGAGGACTTCCTTCAACTTCGACAGTTGTTAACTTTGGCAGAATTTCTCCTAAGAATCTTTTTTGATAATCATCCAGAAGAAGTATCAGAAGTTATTGCATGTCATGTTGTTAGCATAGTGGAAGTCGACAACAATCATATAACTACTAAAGAAGTTGACAACTCAAAACAAATGGAGCAAAGAGTTTTTATCTTCGATCGTATCAAGCCTTCAACTACTCGATCTTTAGTCTTCTAAAGATTGAGTATGGCCACGGTAGAAAAAGAAAACCAATGTCCAATGTCTACTTCCACTCGAACTTCAGCCTTCAAAAGGCTAAGTATCTTCACATCAAAGAAAGATCAGCCTTCAACATATGCTTTTGATTGTCTCAAGATGACAAGCGAACAACATAAAAGAAAGATGAAAACCTTGAAGGCAAAACCATTTCATGAAGAAAACAACGACGAGAAGATTCACAGAAAACATTCTTTTGAACTACATTATGACTTGATCTCTGGCCCAATTGGGAATAAAATCTAAAATTTATCTTGAATTGAAATTTGGTTACAATCCAAATTTTATGTCAAATTCAAATCATGATAAGACTCTTATTCTAATCAAATGGTGGATTAGACCTCAAATTGGTAGCAAATTAAAGTTTGATCATATTACAAAATTTTATTTCAAACATAAATCAAGTTTAGCTTTTATCTTCAATCCAAATCAAATTGGGATAAAATCTCAAATTAAAATTTGGTAATATTCCAAAATTTATCCTAAATTCAAATGGTTCAACTTTGAGATTATATTGTGAATAAAATCTCAAATTAAAATTTGATCGTAATCCAAAATTTATCCCAAATTCTAATTAAACTTATGTACCAAATTCATAGTTCAAAAGCAAATAACTTATTTTTTTTTCAATTTCATCTTTTTTGAGATTTCTCCATCTATATATGAGCATAAATCTCAAAAAGGGGCATTTGTTAATTGAATTTGGGACCAATTAGAAGTTGACATATGCCCTCAAAGTTGAAGACATAAATTGACGAATTTCAATGACGCCATGTGTTTTCATCACAAACGTTGGATTAAATGAAATCAATTTGGCCCAATTTGGTATTATTATTTGGGCTAAAAGTCAATTTGAGCCAAAAAAAAAAATCATAATTTGATCCAAATGTCAAATAAGACCCAAATCTAATTAGTTGGGCCCGAGGGCCAAGTCCATGGACCAACCAAGTCCAAACCCACGGAGTGCCCCTGAGAACTCTATAAATAGAGGAGTTCTCTTCATTTGTGCGGGTCAATTAATTCTACATTGCAGAGAGCCCTGCGAATTCTCCAACTCCTAGACTTTTGTAGTGAACATCAAGATCAAGTACTAGAGATTGAACCACATCACATTAAATCAACATCAACACAAGTTCAATTCCACGAATCAAGTTTCTCTTAAAACCTCGTGCGGACATTGACATTTAATTTTGATAAAAGTTTTCAAGATAAGAATCAACCCATTATAAATTTGTAGTTTAAAGAGAGAAAAAAATTCATTGGTAAACACAATGCATACACATCATATTAAAATTTTAGTTGTGGAACCACTTAAAGCAATCACTACTACAAAATCTACATTGTAGTTTTTAATTACTTGACGTTTCTTTGTCAAAAATGTCAAGTAATGACCTTTTAGAAAAGAAAATTCAAGTAAAAGGGTTAAAAAAGCAGAGATCGACAAAATATTTTGGATATTTTCACACAAACCATTACTTGAAAAAATTTTCGTGTCAAGTAATACAAGGTCTTACTTGACATGTTTTGCGTGTTAAGTATATGAAAGCTCTTATTTGATATGTTTTTCGTGTAAAGTAAAATATAAAAAAGTAATTGCCTAATAATATTTTCGTTGGGATTGGTGTCCTAATTCTCCCAGAGTCTCGTAGTTTGTAAACTTTGTACACATTGTTATGAATAAAATAAAAGTTATTTTATTTGCATTTACTTATTTCCAATAAACAAAGATCCATGGTTATTGTATGTAAACTTAAGCATATATATGAGATATACAAGTGGATCATGTCTTAAGTAATAACCTAAAAGGGTCTGTAGTATAAGGATTAAGGAGGGATACCTTATCCTTGTGACATTACGGATATGAACCACTTTGTAGAGGTTTTCAAGTATTGTGAACTGCTACAGATGGTTTGATCCTGACCATTATTGTGGAGACATGCAAGCTGGAGTGTCCTATACAAAGAGTTTGTATAAGACCGGACCACGAGATGATTCATCTCTTTATATAATGTCGTTGATACTTGAGACTTATATTTCACTTAAACGACTATAGGTGACATGACCTTAATCCTGAGTGTTTCTGGAACTCTTGCCTTTGAGAGCGCTCCTTTGATTAGTATGGGTGACAGTGGCCAGATTGCCAACTCAACAAGCCTACCTTTATGGGGATTTGTCTGATTTGGGAGCTGGGAACTCAGTTACACAAAAAAAAATTCACTTTTTCCCTAAAGCAGGGGTAAGTAGATAGATTGCTTCTTTAAAAGCTGAGTCCAGGTCTTGAACATAGTGGCCATTGAAGGATCTCATACCGAGAGTTCCATGAGCGTGTTCAGATCGCTCTGATCTCATCGTGACCGAAAAAAAATTATATACATTCAACACATACAGTTATGCACATAAATCTAATTATTAGTATGTTCATAACAAGATAATTAAAAGGGAAAGGGTTCCATACCAGTTAAAGAATATCTTCGAACTTCAGATCCCTAACGCAGCGGATCCCTCTAACAGATCTCCCAACACCCTGCGGGAACATCGACAACAACAACACGATCAACGTGAACACAAACGCCGCAATGGGGACGACACCACCACTAATGAGCCCCGGGTATTCTCGGAGTGAAAACCCAAAGGGTAGGCTTTGGTGAATTTGGTAGAGGACGAAGGACAAACGTGTCGTGTAGGCGATAAGCAAGTGGGAGAGAAAACAGTGCTATCGTATAGCAGAAGTGCTTATCGCATAGAGAAGCTACACGATCGTGTATAAAATGTTGAATGATCGTTTAGAAAAAATGTATACGATCGTTTAGATAAATCGTGAGGTAGACGATCGTTTAGATGGAGAAGCAACTATCGTATAGGCTCTCGGGCGATCGTTTCACGAAATCTTTTGGGTGGTCGAAGAAATATTGAATGCACTATTCAAAATGAAAACTCTTTTCATTTTTAATCCATCGGTCACCATAATCATATTATATTTATATCCTATAGTTTGATATCACATATCTCTTATAGTATTTTCTCCTCTACTTGATATAAATCATATATATATCTAATTTCCTCCAAAATAATGTATCTCATACATTTAGCCAATTATATCATATATAATTAACCAGTCCAATTATATCATATATAATTGAACTTTCTCTTGTCAATTTGAACATTTCAAATTAACCCAAACATTGGTTCTCGACTTTATCCAAGCTACCCATGAGACCTAATAGACCTGTGGCTCGAAGCTCCAACGGTACGTGAATAGCTGACTAAACTTTTTAGCCATAAGATCCACCATCCATTAACTGTCAGTGATTCCACTAAAGACCAACAACTAAACTCTTCTTACCACAGATATATTTCCGTGTCCATTGGATATAACCAATCATGAGTACGATGACCCTTCACAAATGCTCATAAGTACAGTTGGGCCAATTTACCGTTTTGCTCCTGTAGTTACATCTCACTCCTTAAGTACCACTGATTCCTCTAATGAACATTACAACATAGTCAAACTATGTGTGAACATCTCTCGGGCCAAGAGAAGGTGTGTGGCACCACATCGTTCAAGCCCTGGAATTAGCCCTTAAGGGAGCCATCTATCTACTTACCCCTGCCTTAGGGAAAGAGTGAATTCCATCTTGTGTAGGTGAGTTCCCAGCTCCCAAATCAGACGAATCCTCAAAATGGTAGGTTTGAATCGACGACCTGGCCACTTGCACCCATACAAATCAAAGGACCGCCTTCAATGGCAAGAGTCCCCAACTCGCTCAAGATTGAGGTCATTTTACCTATGGTCATCCTAGTGAAGTGAAGTCTGTCATGAACGGTGTTATATAACGAAACGTTCACACTTCGTGGTCAGGTCTTATACGAACTCTTTGTATAGGATGCCCCCGCTCACATGTCCCCTACACGAATGATCAGGATCAGACCATCTGTGAAAAGTCACAATACTTGTCACCATTTCACAAAGCAGGTTGCATTCTTAGCGTTACCAGGATAAGGTTTCCCTCCTTTATCTATATACTACAGACCATTTTGGTTATCACTCAAGACATGATCCACTTGTATTTCACCACATACATGCTTGAGTCACACATAGATAACTAGGGATTTTATGTTTATTGGTTTGTGGTAAAGCAAATAAAACAATTAATCGAGCAAAATACATGATGTGAAATAAATATCATATATTAAAATCACAAGTGTTCATACATATTGTTTACAAACTACAGGATACGAGACTTTAGGGCATCAACCCCAACAATCTTTTACTTGTCCTAAAGCGAAGTGGTGTGTACAATACACTTAGTACAAAATAATAAACTAGGGCATAAAAGCCCAATACAAGAAAATCTCCCACTTGCCCTAGTCCAATCGCGGGTGATCCTGTAGACCCATGCTCTGTAGGTAACCTTCAAACACTATAGCCATAAGAGCCTTCATAAATGGGTCAGCAACATTGCACTCCAAAGTGATATGCGTGACGATCACGTCCCCTCGATGCAGTATCTCGCGGATCAGATGATACTTCTGATCGATGTGTTTGCCGTGCATGTGACTCCTTGGCATCTTGGAGTTTGCCGCAGGCCCACTATTATCACAATATAGGATAATGGGCCTATACATATCTAGAACAACTTCCAGGTCTGTCAAGAACTTCCTAAGCCAAATGATCTTCTTAACAGCTTCGCAAGCCGCTACGTACTCTACCTCCATAGTCGAGTCGGCAATGTACCCCTGCTTAGTGCTTCGCCACACTACAGCTCCTCCGTTAAGAGTAAAGGCTGACCCTTATGTGGACTTGCGAGAGTCCTTATCAGTTTGAATGTCAGAATCTGTGTATCCTGTAAGGATCAAATCCCTCGAACCATACACGAGCATGTAGTCACTCGTTCTTCGACGATACTTAATGATGTTCTTCACTGTGGTCCAGTAACCCTGGCTTGGTTAGACTGATACCTACTGACTATGCCCATAGGATAGTAGATGTCTGAACGAGTACAGAGCATCGCGTGCATCAAACTACCAACGACAGATGCATATGGGACCCGTCTTATCTCCTCAACCTCTTGAGGCGTCTTAGGACACATGTCCTTAGACAAAGTGACTCCATCTCGGAACGATAATAGGCTCTTCTTGGAGTCCTGCATCGAGTACTTGAGCAACATCTTGTCAATGTATGATGCCTGAGACAGTGCTAGCACTTTGTTCTTACGATCCCGAAAAGTCTGTATACCTATAACAAACTGAGCCTTTCCCAAATCTTTCATTTGGAATTGGGTCGCTAGCCAGTTCTTAACTGCAGTTAGTAGACTTACATCATTCCCAATGAGTAGGATATTGTCTACATACAACACTAAGAAGACTACTGAAGCATTGATGATCTTCTTATAGACACAAGGTTCATCATCGTTTTGGTCAAAGCCATACGACTTGATCGCAGTATCAAATCGTAGGTTCCAAGATCGAGACGCCTGTTTCAGTCCATAAATGGACCGATTCAGTTTACAAACCTTTTGCTCTTAACCTTGGGTTATGAATCCCTCGGGCTACACTATATAAATGGTCTCCTCAAGATTGCCATTTAGAAAGGCCGTCTTGACATCCATTTTCTAGATCTCATAATTATAATAAGCTGCAATGGACAAGAGGATACAGATCGACTTTAACATGGCAAGAGGCGAGAAAGTTTCCTCATAGTCGACTCGCTCTACCTGGGTATAACCCTTTGCCATATGTCGAGCCTTGAAGGTCTGTACCTTCCCATCAGCATCCCGTTTGCACTTGTAGATCCATTTGCAACCTATAGGGCGAATCCCATCAGGCTGATCTACAAGATCCCATACTAAGTTGAAGTACATCGACGCCATCTCGAGATCTATGTCCTTGACCCATTCATCTCGGTCAACATCCTCCATTGCCTTCTTATAAGACAATGGATCCTCAATGTCGCCATTTGCTACCATAGTAAGGATTTCTGTGAAACCCAGATAACGAACGGATGGGTTCATAACCCTCCCACTACGTCGAGGTTCCCTCAACTCTTGAGGTGGAATCGACCTACTGGATGAACTCCCATCAACAACTCTTGTTGATGTGGCAGGCTCTTCAACAACTTTTGTTGAAGTTTTAGTAGTTTCATTAGAAAGCTCACGCAACACGACTTCGCTTCGTGGACTGTGCTCCCTTATATGATTCTCCTCCAGGAAAGTAGTGTTTGTTGAAACAAACACCCTATTTTCCATTGGATCATAAAAATAACCCCCTCGTGTACCTTTGGGGTAGCCTACAAAGAGACACAACTTCGACCGTGGTTTCAACTTCTTGGGATTAGCTTCAAGCACATGTGCAAGGCAACCTCTAATGCGAAAGTGACGTAAACTAGCTTTACGGCCGTTCCACAACTCCAGAGGTGTCCTTGCAACACTTTTGGAGGAAACACAGTTGAGTATATACACCGCAGTCTCCATTGCAAAACCCCTAAACGAGTCTGGTAAGGAAGCGTAACTCATCATCGAGCGAATCATGTCTAAAAGGTCCTATTACTCCTCTCCATTACACCATTCTACTGAGGTGTACCCGATGCTGAGAGTTGGGAAACTATTCCATGTTCTATCAAATAGTTCTGGAATACGGAGTCCAAAAACTCTCCACCCCGATCCGATCGAATTTTTTTAATCCGTTTATCCAATGCATTTTCAACATCAGCCTTGAACTCTTTGAACTTTTCAAAGGATTCAAATTTTCGCTGCATAAGATAAACATACCTGTACCTGGAGTAATCATCAGTAAAACTGATAAACTACTCATAGCCACCTCGGGCTCGCACATTCATAGGACCACAAAGGTCATAATGTACTAACTTAAGAGGCTCCTTGGCTCTAGAACCTTTTCCAGTAAAAGGTCGTTTAGTCATCTTACCCTCAAGGCAAGATTCACACGTTGGCAAAGAATTTTCTTGTAACTCACTTAGAAGTCCATTCTTCACCAATCTTTCAATCCTATTGAGATTGATGTGCCCTAAACATAGATACCAAAGTTGGGCATTTTCTTTTGGAGAAATTCGTCGACATTTTGATTGAGTTACGACAGTTCTGAACGTTTCAGTATTATGGAGGGAATTAATGGCTAACGGCCTTAGCACATATAAATTCGATTCTAGATTTGCCTGCAAATAAAAACACCATCTTTATGAATAAATGCTTTATCCAAATCAAAATAGACAGTATATTTACATTACAATAAACACTTTACAAAAATAAGGTTCCTTTTTAGTTCAGGAACAATATATACATCATTTAAAATAAGAAACCTATTCTATAAAGCTAACTGAAGTCCACCCATTACCACAGTTGAGACAACGTGCCCGATGCCTACTCCCATCGTCATCTTACCAGCCTCCAACTGTCGCCAAGATCTAATCCCTTGAAAAGAAGAACATCATGGTTAGTGGTGCCTGAATCAATTATCCAAGTTGAATCATCATTCTCCACTAAACAAGTTTCAAGCATAAGTAAATTACATTTACCTTTATCGTCCTTGGCCTTAGCCTTGGCTGCTTTCTTCTCTTTCGGATATTGAGTATAGTTCCTCTTCCAATGTCCATCTTGGTTGCAATGGAAACTTTTTTCTTTAGCAACCCGTGGACGCCTCCTTTGGGCGACATGCGATGGGTTAGAAAGTGCCTTCCTTTTTCCCTTACCACCCTTCTTTTTCTTCCCGTTTGCAGAGTTAGAAGCAGAAGGTGCAGATTTCGTTCCTGAGGTCGAACCTCTATGGAACATCCTAGAGGATGAAGCAACATTTGCCTCACCCTTCTGCCTCTCCTTACTTTTCAGTAAAAATTGGTATGTCTACAACTCGTTGAGGAGAGTTGTAAGGTTATACTTCACTTTGTTAAGAATCACATTACTAACAAAGTGCAGGAAGCTCTCCAGCCAAGAATACAGGATTATGCTAACCTGGCTGCCCTCATCGATGGTAGCCCCATTCAACTCCGCCTCATTGAAGTGAACCATCATGTTTAGCACATGTTCATGAACAGAGGCGTCTTCTTGCATTTTGGAGTTGAATATGTATTTAAGAGCCTTATGTATAAGCTGTTCAAACGTTGTCCAAACATCCCCTGTAGGTACTCCATGATCTCACGCACCGAGACCATAAACTCATGTTTCTTGGCCAAGACTTTAGAAAGACTTGCGAAGATGTAGGCTCGAGCCTTCTCATTTGTCCTTGTCCATCTCTCGTATGCCTCCCGAACATTTTGAGTGGCATTTGGAGCTGGAATAGGAGGACAAGCCTCCATGAGATCGAACATGAGATCTTCAATGATTAGGATCGTCGTGATTATATATTTCCATGTTGCGAAATTATCGCCAGTAAGTTTTTTGGCGCTTAGCAATGCTAATGTGGCTGATGCCATTTTGAAAATGTTGCTAAAAATACGAACAAAACTTTATTAGAATTTGGTAAACCACTTTTAAACCAATCAGTTTTGCAAAACAGTTTCAAGTACCCTAAGTTATAGACTTCTATTTTGCAATGATGCCTCAGTGAGGCAGGACAAACGCCACCAGTGGGGTGATCAGTTGCCCCTTCGCTGAGATGAGACATTCTCAACCATTAGGCAAAACCAACTATTGGAACTGAACCTAACAACCATCATTTTTCGGTCCAGAATCGTTAACTTTTAACTATTCCGCGTAAGTGTAACCTCTCACTTTTGGTGCCAAAGTCCTGCCCTAATGAGCCCACCATAGGGAAGAAGCAGACTAGGACAAGAGACTAATTTACCTTATCTTCTTATAGGAGATCAAATAAAGAAATACGTAAAATTGCCATCCTTTAGGGGGACACTCCCAGTATGCCTCGAAGCGATGCGCAGTAACGTTATTCAACCTAACGAGGGAGACCGAGGGATATGCTATCGCACTTTTCACTCCCACTTACTATGAACACTCTCTCCATCCACCTTGATATTGACCTACCTAAACACCATCCGTTGGGGGGACATGCCAAAGGTGCCGCGAGGCCGAGGATAGATCTCACGGTGTGGACTATTTAGGAGAAAAGTGAAAGGTTTAAGTGAAGCATCTTATGCCCCAAGTACCAACCACTGAATGTTCTATCTAAGGATTCATTAACCTAGACAATCCAGCTACTGATTTTAGTCTAAGTCATCCTTTTAAACTCTGCTCATAAAGAACGTTTGTCTATGAAATATGAACAAGTTCAAGTAGTCACATTTAAACACTTTAATGGACTGTCTTTAACTTGCATGCATGCATCAAATCTATCTAATCCACCTTTCCAGGTAAGTTTCCAAGTAGGGGTGTTACATTTCCGTCAACTTAAATACCCCAACCTAGACAGAACCCACCATAGACAAAAGGTCCCTTATAGATAGATTTGCTACACTTTAACCTTTTATTAGCCAATTTAATCCTATTAAACTGATTAAAAGATTAAAGCCTTAGGGTTGCTAATCATATTAGAACCGTGATCTTAGGTCTAGGTGATCCAAGTTTTAAACACTTTAAAACCATGAATTAAACCTAAGTGAGCATGCATGTCTTTCTTATTTCTTCAAGATCTAATTTCTCTTTAACTTTTAAACAGAAACAACTAAAACCATTGTGCAAAATGAGGCATTTATAACATTTATAAATTAACCTATGTGTCATGCTTCATGCAATGTCCGGTCATTACTATATATATAACTTTTATATAGCGCGTAACAACCAAGCAAACATGCTTTCATTCACCCTTATACTATAAAATTATAATATAATGATGATGCATGCATAAATATAACTCTTATATTATATGATGCATGAGCATGCTCTTACATAATTAAATCATGCTTCTCTAAATTATAACAATTACAATAAAGGGATGATGCATGACCATTGCATAACATAAGGTGAGATTTACTATATGTACATACCATATGACATATAAAAAACATACATCGCATGTAATAAACCAAGGATTAATGGATCGAGATCAGCTTTCGCAAAAAAAACAGGAATGAAAAACCCTATCTATTACATTTTTCATCGAGTAAACCGGTTCACAGGCCAACCGGGTTTTGTACCGCCAGGAGGTCTTCATTGTGTAGCAAACTCCAGTAGGTAGATGATCGTTCAGTGCGCACTAGACAATAGTAGCATGAGTAAACGATCGCGAAGATGACAACGAGGCTGCGAAACCTGACTGTCCATGCGATCGTGTAGTGCGACGACAGGTAAACGGTTTACCTTGAGTTACTAAGCGATGAAGCTTGCTGAAGTAAACGATCGCCTAGCGCGCGCGCCTTAAACGATACGCGAGCATCTCATCGTCTACACGATGCATACATCTAGGTAAACGATTTACCTTGCGATACTAAGCGATCGTTTAGTCAGTTACTAAACGATGAAGCTTGCTGACCTAAACGATCGTCTAGCGCTCCCGTGCTTAAGCGATCCGCGAGCATCTCATCGTCTAACGACGCGATACTCAGCAATCGTGTATACGATCATCAACCCGATGCAACCAACTCTTGATCACATTCTCCATCGTTTAACCGATGCATTCATCAGCGATCACGTACTTCTTCATCTTTACGATGCGATGGACAGCGATCGCGTAGAACTTCTTCTGCACAATGCGATCAACCCTACAACGCATCCTTCCTTGAAGAGCTGCAACGCTTGCCGAGAACTTCGACGAACGACTCAAAACTTCAAACAAACTTTGAATACAGACTCGATAACGATTATTAATGACCAAAAACGTAGGAGCCTTTATAAATAACCGCAAATGAAAAAGGATCTTAAACAAATCGAGGATAGTCATTCTAAAAACATCCATTAATCCAACACATCCACAGCAGATTTAACAATTAAAACAGCGTAGAAATGCACCCACCATGAATGTATATGTCATTTCGTTGCAATAGATGAAATCGGAGTATCAGAACCTGACTCTGATACCAATTGAAGGATCTCAAACCGAGAGTTCTATAAACGTGTTCAGATCGCTCCGATCTCACCGTAACTAAAATACAAATTATATCCATTCAACACATACAGTTATGCATATAAATCTAATTATCAGCATGCTCAGAACAAGATAATTAAAAGGGAAAGGGTTCCATACCAGTTGAAGACCATCTTCGAACTTCAGAACCCCAACACAACGGATCCCTCCAACAAATCTCCCAACACCCGGCAGGAAGGTCGACTACAACAACACGATCAACATGAACATGAACGCCGCAACGGGGACGACATCACCACTAATGAGCCCCGGGTATTCTCAGAGTGAAAACCCAAAGGGTGGGCTTTGGTGAATTTGGTAGAGGATGGAAGACAAACGAGTCGTGTAGGCGATAAGCAAGTGGGAAAGAAAAAAGTGCTATCGTATAGCAGAAGTGCTTATCGCATAGAGGAGCTACACGATCGTGTATGAAATGCTGAACGATCGTTTAGGAAAAATGTATAAGATCGTTTAAATAAATCGTGAGGTAGACGATCGTTTAGACGGAGAAACAACTATTGTATAGGCTCTCGGGCGATCGTTTCACGAAATCTTTTGGGCGGTCGAAGAAATATTGAATGCACTATTCAAAATGAAAACTTTTCTCATTTTTAACCTATCGGTTACCATAACCAACGCTGCCCACTACCCACGTCCGAACGTGGAAAAAAATGATTAATTATCATATAATTAATCAATTAATTAATTAATAAATATAATCATATTATATTTATATTCTATAGTTTGATATCACATATCTACTATAGTATTTTCTCCTCTACTTGATATAAATCATATTTACATCTAATTTCCTCCAAAATAATGTATCTCATATATTTAGCCAATTATATCATATATAATTAACCAGTCTAATTATATGATATATAATTGAACTTCCTCTTGTCAATTTGAACATTTCAAATTCACCCAAACACTAGTTCTCGACTTTATCCAAGCTACCCAGGGGACCTAATGGACTTGTGGCTCGAAGCTCCAACGGTACGTGAATAGCTGACTAAACTCTTTAGCCACGAGATCCACAATCCGTTAATTGTCAGTGATTCCACTAAAGACCAATAGTTGAACTCTTCTTACCACAGATATATTTATGTGTCCATTGGACATAACCAATCATGAGTACGATGACTCTTCACAGATGCTCGTAAGTATAGTTACATCTCACTCCTTAAGTACCACTGATTCCTCTAATGAACATTACAACATAGTCCAATTATGTGTGAACATCTCTCGGGTCAAGAGAAGGTGTGTGGCACCACATCGTTCAAGCCCCGGAATCAGTCTTAAGGGAGCCATCTATCTACTTACCCCTGCCTTGGGGAAGGAGTGAATTCCATCTTGTGTAGCTGAGTTCCCTGCTCCCAAATCAGACGAATCCCCAAAATGGTAAGTTTGAATCGGTGACCTTGCCACTCACACCCATACAAATTAAAGGATCGCCCTCAATGGTAGGAGTTCCCAACTCACTCAAGATTGAGGTCATATTACCTATGGTCATCCTAGTGAAGTGAAGTCTTTGTCATGAACGGTGTTATATAACGAGATGTTAACACGTCGTGGTCAGGTCTTATACAAACTCTTTGTATATGACGCCCCCGCTCGTATGTCCCCAAATGAATGATCAGGATCAGACCATTTGGGACAAGTCACAACACTTGTGACCATTTCACAAAGGGGGCCGCATCCATAACATTACCAGGATAAGGTTTCCCTCCTTTATCCATATACAACAGACCATTTTGGTTATCACTCAAGACCTGATCTACTTATATGTCACCACATACATAAATGAGTCACATACAGATAACCAGGGATTTCATATTTATTGGTTTGTGGTAAAGCAAATAAAACAATTAACTGAACAAAATACAAGATGTAAAGTAAATATCATATATTAAAAACACAAGTGTTCGTACATACTGTTTACAAACTACAGGACACGAGACTTTAGGGCGTCAACCCCAATAGCCACATCCTTTCTTTAGAAGAGAGGACTTAGTCATAGTAGGACTATGACTTAAGTTCATTAGAGAAATCAGTGGTATTTAAGGAGTTAGATGTAATTACAATTGCAAAATGGTAAATTGGTCCAACTGTACTTACGAGCGATCTGTGAAGGGTTATCGCACTGTTGATTGGTTGATATGGACACAGAAATATATCTGTAGTGAGGAGAGTGCAACTGTCGGTCTTTAGTAGAGTGCCCAACAGTGAACAGATAATGGATCTCATGACTAAAGAGTTTAGTCAGTTATTCACATATCGTTGGAGCTTCAAGCTACAGGTCAATAAGGTCCCCTTGGTAGCTCAATGGATTCGAGTTGAGAATCAATTCTTGGGGTTGATTTGAAATGTTCAAATTAACAAGAGGAAATTCAATTCTATATGATATAATTGGTGTGATGTTAAGATGCATCAAGTGGAGGATTAATGTAAATATGATTTACATTAAGTACCATAAAATAGAAAAAGAACTATGGTTTGTACGTTTCATGAGATGAAATATTAAAACTATAG
>NC_143486.1:44066308-44121920 GCF_027475165.1 Benincasa hispida
ATGTGATATAACACTTAATATCTCACCTCTATGCTAGTTTTTAATGCTCGATATGTGCCATTCTTCTTCCATAAACAATTTGCTACAAAATACACAACAAGTGCAATAAAATGTGTTTTTTATGCATGTATTTCATACGCAAAAATGGTGTTTCATGCATATTCAGAAAAAGTAAAATATCACATCTTATGCAAAAAAAATATGGATGATCTTACAAATTCAGTTCATTCAGATCACAAATAGTCAAGGTCATCTTATGTGTAGGTAGAGAGTGCATCTTTCATTTGTAAAGAAGAAAATCAACTGTGACCGAAAGTACACTAAGATCTTAAAAATTGTTTAAAGTTGTATATGTTCTAAAATTGAAGTGTTATTTGACAATATTAAATTGCACACAAACTATATGACATAATAGATAGTTGCATTCCACCACACCCAATTGTTTAGGACATTGTGCATACAATATACAAAACAAAGATTTGGTAAATAAGGTGTAAATGAAATAATTTGTCACTCACTTGCATTGTGGTTTCACCTATCTTGACTGGCTTCCAAATTATTTCTTCTATTTTATGATGTTGAAGGACCTACGAGTGCATGCATGAATAGTAAAAGATTTTGTCTATTGCCATAAAATAGTTAGTCAATTGTTAAGAGACTGCACTTGATCTTTAGGCTTGACAAAACTCAGGCTCTATACGAATACCGGATACTACCTTGTTTATTCACACAAACACAAAACAATGTGCTGAAAGCACAATCCGTGTGAAGAGAGATCTCGACCTTACACTTTGATGGCTGAGATTATAATATGACACTTCTGCTGATTGTAGATTTCGAATGTCTAAACTTTTCTTTTCTTTGTTGCAGAGAAAAATGATAGAAAAGAAAAGAGAGAACTGGAGGAATGCTGTCGGAAAACGCAGGGGCAATGAGGCTTCAGTCGTTTAGGCGAAGGGATGTAAAGCTGGAGGTCGTCTAAACAATAAGGGACGACTTGTCTAGATGATGAAGGCTTTACTGAAGATCGTCTAGACGATGGGGGTTCAAGATGATGGTCGTCTACACGATAGGGATGCAAGTAAACGATCGTTGGCTAAAAGCTACACGATCGGTGGATCAAAAGTACACGATAGAAGAAGACGATCGTGAAGAAGATGAACCGACGGTTTTACGTGGTTTGGCCAAGGATAGTCTATGTCCATGGAGAAGTTGATGGGAGTTTTTATTAAAGATTGCTACAAGATAAGTCTCAAGTGTCACACCCTCTTCCAGATTACCCTCTTCATCTAAAAGAGGATATGACCGCAGTAGTTACTAACCCTGCTGCTAGCACCCACCACTTAGCCCTCTAATCTAAATGGCAACCAGCTAAACATTAATAATGTATGAATATGGTATGCCTCCCTAAAAGTTCAACAAAATATTATATAAACACATGCATATAGCTATGATATAACATCTAAGGATAGAAACATTCACAGATGGGCCCAAACATCTCTAACAGAGCCCTAGTCCCTCTCAAAACATGTGTACATAAATAGATCAACAACCTAAGTTCTCTTAATAAGCCGAGTCTTTCAGTGGCAAGCAGCAGCAGGATCAACCCTGAGGAATCTGACCGCTACCTGAGAAGGGAAAAAACAGAAATTCTGTGAGCTAAAAGCCCAGTGAGCGACTATAAAATCGTATAACATTATGCATTACATTACTATAAACATGTAAATATACTAATGAGTATCTCAAGCAATTGTCTCTAAATGTAGCTTTAAACCATTCTTAGATATCATAAAAAAAAATCATTATTCCCTAGTTGAGAACGAGCCTAAATGCTCTAGCTCCCAACGTTTATTACCGACCAAGAGACTCATACTTTGGCCTCTCATTCAGAATTGCCTACGTGCACGTGGCCATACTAAGTACTGTCATAACCTTAGGTACTTCCGCTCAGATACCTTCTCAAACCTGTCCTTCAGTATCGAGCTACTAAGATACCTTCTCAAATGTCCTTCGGTATCAAGTTGGTCAGGTACCTTCTCAAATGTCCTTCGGTACCGGGGTATTTAATAGCATCAAGTTAAGTTCCATTGCCTACCATCTACACAAGACCTCATTTTCTCATAGCCTTCCTCTAGGAAGCATATTTCAACATTAGAACTTAACTACTGTAATGACTACATGACATACCTTGGCCTGTGCTACACATATACAAGCCGGGAAACATACGTTAAGTTATTCTCCAACCATTTGTTGCTTGAAGAAGTATAAATTCATCATTTATGTCACTGTAACTTACTTGATCTTATATGTATAAGTACTGGAGACATTAATTCACTTAGTCACTCACCGCTCATTAAGCTCTTAATGGTTTATACGCCCCTTCTAGCTCTTCTTGGCCTGAAAGGACATAATTCCTAGTTAAACTACTTGGAATTCTTAGTAAAATACCTCAATTAATTCATTTATTAAAGGAACTTTCATCAACAAAGACAACTTTACTGGCGAGATCCCCATGAGCGAGGTCAGCGAGATTCTCTAGAGTGAGATCATCGAGATCCTCTAGAGTGAGATCAGCGAGATCCTCTAGAGTGAGATCAGCGAGATCTTCTAGAGTGAGATCAAGCCTTTCCTGGCAAACTTTCATCTTAGCGATACTCACCTTACCAGCGATACTTAGCCCAATTCCTAGCGATATTTCCTTCTATAGTGAGATCTGCAAGATCCTCTAGAGCAAGATCAGCGAGATTTCCTTTATAAGTGAGATCCTCATCCCCATATCTCGCTATAACTCCCACGGTGAACTGTTTGTTTGTTCTTCCAAAGCAGTTGTCTGCTTATATATCGATTCCCTGTTATAAATTCAAAAATTAATAACTCAAAATCCATTGCTCTTTTCAAGAAACTTCCTTTTACAAACTTGTTTATAATTGAGTAACTTTCTCACCTTAAAATTTCAGCCAAGAATTCCTTATAGTTTGGCCTAGAACTTCCAATATTCACCTCGAGCCCTGATTAACCCAAGATTTTTCCTCCTTTGTACTTTCTTCACTTCTTGTGCAATCTTCCTTCTGCCAAACAACCTTGCAAACTAGATTCTCTCAGTTTTCGAATGGCACCGATTTCACTAAATTTGCTCATGTCAATTGTCAAAACCATGCTTTTAAATTTCTTCTTCCAAAAACTTCTCGCCACCTCCAGAGTTCAAGGGTTAATTGCCACGTCACTCCCCATTTCATATGTTTTTCGTTCCCTTTCATCATAATTCCTATAAGTAAACATGAATTGCTACTTAATAAATATATAATATAACATTTCTTTGGCTAAACGTGCTTATCTAGGATACCTAGAATTCGGGGTTTACATCAAACTTCTTGATCACTCTATACAATTTTTCTCTCTCTTGCTTTACAATTAGTTACACAATGTATTTAAAGGTAGCTTGAATGTAACAAATTTGTAACTAATTTGAAGTTATTTTTCATCTTTCTGTATAATAATCTCCACCTTGAAAAAAAAAACTTCAAGTTTTCTTCAGCTTCTCTGATCTGACTATCTTCTTTTTTAACCTTTGTCCCTCAATTGAAACCCTATTATATCAAGGCACTTTTGAAGTTTGAGCTGAGTGATTGTCTTTGTCAACATGTCGGAGGCATTCTCCGAGGTATGTACTTTCAAAACTTCAATCTGTTTTGCTTCTATCTGCTGTCGAATGAAATGATATTTAACATCTATATGTTTAGTTCTGTTTTGGTACTGAGGATGCTTAGATAAATGTATTATATTTTGATTGTCACAAAATATCTTCATTGTATTCTGTTTAATTCCGAAGTCACATAGGAGACCTTTTAGCCATAGGCCTTCCTTCACTGCCTCTGAAAGAGTAATGAACTCTGCTTCAGTAGTAGAAATGGCTACTACTGATTGTAAAGTAGTCTTCCAGCTTAGGATACACCTTCCATATAGGAAGATATACCCTGATAATGACCTCCTCTTGTCTAGATCTCCAGCATAATCTGAGTCAACATACCTAATCAGCTCTGGTTCACTGTTTGGAAGCTGTTGGTACATTAGTTTAGCATTAAAAGTACCCTTAAGATACTTCATTATCCACTTTGTTGTCCCCCAGTGCCTCTTACCCGGATTAGCCATGTATCTACTCACAAGGTTAGTAGCATAGGCAATGTCAGGTCTTGTAGACACCACTAGATATATTAAACATCCCATAACTTGGGAATAGGGGACTGTTGACATTATCTGCTGATGTTCAATATCTGATTCTCTGGGTGAATTTTCTGCTAAAAGTTTGAAATGGTTAGCAATAGAAGTAGTCACTGCTTTAGCCTCTTTCATTTGATACTTTTTTTTAACAATTTATTGCAATATTGTGATTGATTAATGCTTAGAATACTAGTTTTTCTGTTTTTAATAATGTCAATGCCTAGTATTCTTGTTGCATTTTTCATGTCTTTCATTTTGAACTCTGACTTGAGTAAATCTTTTACTTTATTCAGTTCTTTCATAGTTGCTTCTGATAAAAGCATGTCATCCACATATAGTAATAAGTAGATAGGATGAGTGTAGGATTCTGTATTTATGTAAACATAACTATCATAGGAGCTTTTACAAAAACCATTCTTCTGTACAAAATCACTAAATCTTTTGTTCCAGCATCTAGGGGACTGTTTGAGGCCATAGATAGACTTTTTAAGTAGGCAAACATAGTCTTCCTTCCTTCTGACCTCATACCCCTTTGGTTGGCTCATATAGATAACTTCCTTTAGAAAGCCATGTAGAAAAGCTATTTTAACATCTAGTTACTCCAGCTCTAGGTTATTTTGAGCCACAATAGACAACAATAATCTGATAGAAGTCTTCTTGACCACTGGAGAAAAAATCTCATTAAAATCAACACCTGGCCTCTGTGTAAAACCCTTAGTAACCAGCCTAGCTTTAAATCTAGGTCCTTGATCATTAGGGAAACCTTCCTTCAACTTGTACACCCATTTGGATGCAGTTTGCATCATTTTGGAAAAGGTGTCAACTCCCATGTGTTATTTCTTACTAGTGAATCAATCTCTTCATTCATAGCTTCTATCCACATCTTAGCTTTAGAACAACTCACTGCTTCTTCAAAGGTTGAGGGTTTTGTATCATTAGATAAATCAGAAGCATTCAAAGCTAAGTAATCTTCATACCTTGAAGGTGGCACAATGTTTCTTCTCTGCCTATCTCTAGCTAGGTTGTACCTTCTCAATTCTGGTTCTTCTTGCTCGGGATTAATAGTAGCATCTTCTACTTCTTCTTCTAGATGAGGTAGTTGATCAAAAAATGATTCAGAGCTTGAAGGATTAGAAGTAGGGATTAGAACTTGCTCCACCTCAATTTTATCATTCTTCACTCGAGGTACTAAAACATTAGGATTAGATCTCTGCATATACATTTCATCTTCTCTAAAAACAACATATCTACTGGTGATGCATCTTTTCCCAGTAGGGTGCCACATTCTAAACCCCTTAACACCTTCTGTGAAACCCAAAAACATACACTTCACAGCTCTGCAGCTAATTTCCCTTTACTCTGATGAACAAAACCAGTGCAACCTGACACCCTTAGGTTATTCAGGTTAGGTGGCTGTTTAGTCCACCTTTCTTTAGGGGTTAGAAGGTTAAGAGATGCATGAGGGCATCTATTTAGTGTATAGACAGTGTATGAGGCTGCCTCTACCCAAAATTTATCAGGAAGTATAGCATCAGAAAATAGGCTTCTTACTCTCTCCATTATTATTCTGTTCAACCTCTCTGCCACCCCATTTTGCTGAGGTGTATACCTAACTATCTTGTGTCTAGTTATACCATGCTGTCTACAAAAAACATTAAACTCCTCTGCACAGTACTCAAGCTCATTATTAGTTCTTAGACACTTAATTTGACAGTTAGATAATTTTTCAACCATGATCTTCCATTCTTTAAACTTTTCAAAAACTAAATCCTTAGATTTAAGGAAATATATCCAACTTTTTCTTGAATAGTCATCAACAAAGGTTAAGAAATACCTGGCTCCACTTAAGGACTGAAAAGGTGAAGGACCCCATAGGTCCGAATGCACATAGTTAAGGATGGCCTTGGTTGTGTGCTGAGCCTTCACAAAGCTTTGCATAGTAGCCTTTTTTAACACACATAGGCTCTGATGAACTCCCTTAGGTAGAATTCCTTGGTTGGCAAGAGCTTATGACCTTTGGCACTAATATATGAGAGTCTTTTGTGCCATAGATCTCCTTTAGTAGGCTGCTTCTGAGTCACAATCAAAGCTGAGTGAACTTTATGAACTCCTTGAACAATATATACTCCATTAATCTTCACCTGGATAAGTTTACTGTTCTTCCAAACTTCATAGTAATAGAATCAAGCATGCCTAGTGAAATTAAATTTCTCTTCAACTTAGGCACATGTCTGACATTTCTCAATAGTTTGACTGTTCCATCTTCTAGCTTTAGTGAGATTGAGCCAATCCCAACCACTGGACATGAGTTATTGTTTCCCATGTAGACTGATCCTCCATCCAACTATCTGTAGGTACTAAACCAGTCTTTATAGGGTGTCATGTGGAAAGAACACCCTAAATCTAGAACCCATTCTAGGTTCTTATTAGCTTCTTCTTCTACCTTAAAATTGGAAGTAGCCAAAGCATCAGAATAGAAGTAAGAGTCCTCACAAACTGAGGCTTCACCTGACCGATTAGGTTGGACTTTGGGTTGTGGTTGTGATTGCTTGTTTTTCTGCTCATTCTTCCACTTCAAAGTTCTGCAATCTTTGATTAAATGTCTAAGTTTTTTACAATACTTGCATTTGACCTTGGACTTCTCTTTCCCTTCTTCATTTGAGCTCTGTTTTCCTTTTTCCTTATTGTTCTGTTTTGACTTGCCCTTTACAAATAAGCCCTCTAGACTAGGCTTGTCTTCTTTGCCAGTAATCAGCTCTATTTCTCTGATTTTTAGAGCAGAAATTATGATGTCAGTAGTTAGGGAATCTCTCCCATATTTTAGGGCAATCTTCACATCTTTATAGGAACCCGACAATGAGTTGAGAAGCACAAAAGCTTCATTACCTACCCCAATATCTTCTCCTTGAGTCTTGAATTTGATAGTTATCCTCTTGAAATCATCTAAATTCTGTTAAGGACTTAGAAGCACTCATCTTGAAGGTAAAGAACCTTTCCCTTAGGAAAAGTTTTTTGGGTAGATTTTTAGTCTCATATAGCTCATTCAATTTGCTCCACATCTTAAAAGTTGTCTCTTGATCAATCGCTTGCCTTAGGACACTGTCAGACAAGTTTAAAACCAGTGTTCCACGAGCAATTAGCTCCATGTTTTCTTTTTCGTCTTCTATTGTAGTGCTCGATAGCTTCGCTGGATTTTCTAGGGCCTTATGAACCTTTTCTTGTCCCAAGATAGCCTTGATTTTGGCTTTCCACAAACCAAAATCGCCTTTCCCATCAAATTTCTCAATGTCATACCTTGCTACTACCATATCTGTTTCAAATTTCAACTGAAAGGCTCCAAGATTTTGCTTCTTTTTGAATCTTGACTAATCTTGAACTTTCTTGCAGGCTCGTATACCACTTGTTGGGCTTGATAAGAGAAATATAGGCTGGAATAACAGAGTGCACTTGATCTTTGGGCTTGAAAAAGCTTAGGCCCTATACGAATACCAGATACCACCTTGCTTATTCACACAAACACAAAACAATGTGCTGAAAGCACAATCCGTGTGAAGAGAGATCTCGACCTTACACTTTGATGGCTGAGATTAGAGTATGGCACTTCTGCTGATTGTAGATTTCGAATGTCTAAACTTTTCTTTTCTTTGTTGCAGAGAAAAATGAGAGAAAATAAAAGAGAGAACTGGAGGAATGCTGTCGAAAATTGCAGGGGCAATGAGGCTTCAGTCGTCTAGATGAAGGGATGTAAAGCTGGAGGTCGTCTAGACGATAAGGGACGAGTTGTCTAGACGATGAAGGCTTTACTGAAGATCGTCTAGACGATGGGGTTCAAGATAATGGTCGTCTACACGATAGGGGTGCCGAAGTAAACGATCGTTGGCTAAAAGCTAAATGATCGTGATCAAAGGTACACGATAGAAGAAGACAATCGGAAAGAAGATGAACCGATGGTTTTACGTGGTTCAGCCAAGGATAGCCTACGTCCACGGAGAAGTTGACAGAAGTTTTTATTAAAGATTGCTACAAGATAAGTCTCAAGCTTCTTGATCACTCTGTACAATTTTTCTCTCTCCCGCTTTACAATTAGTTACACAGTATATTTAAAGGTAGCCTGAATGTAACAGATTTGTAATTAATTTGAAGTTATTTTTCACTTTTCTGTATAACAATGACCTTATCGTAGAAGTGAGCCTTGGGTTTGGAGCACTTAGAAACATGCCTCTAGCGGCTACATCAATATTACTTTTATCTTTGCAAAAGACCTTCATAAAAATACTGCACTAACAATTGATCAAATATTTGATGATAAGGGAAACTTGCACAAATACTTTTGAAACTTTCCCAATATCCATAGAGCATTTTCCCCTTGATTCTGAATAATGCTGTAAATCTTCTTTCTGATGCTAATGGCTCAGAAAGCTGGAAAGGCTTTTTCTAGGAATTGTTTCTTCATCTCCGCCCATGTTGTAATGCTCCAAGCCAATAGGCAATAAAGCCAATCTTTAGTATCATCATTAAGTGAGAAAGGAAATGCTCTCATATTAATATGCTTTTGTGTTACTCCATGTGGGTGGGTGCATTCCATCATAGACAATGTCGAATTCCTTTAGATCTTTATGCAGGTTTTCACCTACACATCCATGAAAGCTTGGCAGTAAATGGATTAAATCAGTTTTCAACTCAAAAGTACCTGTTATCTCAATATATGTGATGCATAGTGTTTGTTATGTTATGTTTGGTGCTGTCAACTCTCTCAATGTGAACTCAGGTTCCACCTTCTCTGCTTCTTTTTCCAACTCTTCCATTGACTCTTCGTCTGGTGTGTCTTCTACACAGGTTTAATTGGTCCACATTGCTCGCCCACTAACTTCTCTTATGAGTCTTCTCTCCTCCTGGTATATTTCTGTAAAATACAAAAGTCTAGAATATTTGGGGAAGCTAGTGATTCATCAAAAGAAAACAAGTGAGCAATTAAGAAACAACAACTCTTTTAAATGAAAAGCTCAAGGTTTCTGGCCACCAAAGGGTGTCGAATTCTCCGATGGATAAAATGATGTTCTATTCCTACCTTAATTCTATAGAGTGGTAGTATGAACAAATTCACAAAGAGTCGTTGATGTTGTCAATTAAAAAGCTTCGTGTTCCTAGGTAGCGAAGGGGGGAGGGGGGAGGTGATTATTGTTTGCAAGAAATTAAAATTGCATGAAATTAAATTTTGCAATGGATTTAAATGTAAATGATGCAATAGTAAAATTGGGAGTAGTTCTTATGCTTGAGCAGATCTAACTTGGGTATTGTCGAAATTCCTTTTAACTATTAACTTGATCATTGAGCACATTAGTTGATTTAACATATTTCTCATGCTTAGCCAAATTAATTAAAAATGCTAATTAATTGCCCAATGCACTAATTAGCCTAAAATGAGAAGATGAAATGCATACTCATCACTTAGGCTAACCACATTAAGTTGAGGGGAATACTAAGTTGAACAACTAATAGGAAAATGCCTAGATGCTCATTATTGTTTTTCCACTTAGTTGGTTAATCAATGTTTTCATTGATGGCATGCCCAAAAATTTATAAGCTAACCTCACTAATTGCTACTAAACGATTCACTTACTTAATAATTACAGATTAAGGGTGAGTCTATAGCTATCAATCATGCTAAATCAACTAGTTTGTTAGACAATCTCGATAAAATATGATCATAAGGTTCAATCTCAGAAAAAAAAACCCATAAATACAAATAAAATTAGTTTGACATGGACAGAAAGTCTCACAAGTGACATAGAAAAGAAGAAATCCCTAAGACCTAAGCTAGTCTCACAAGTTACATAGAAAGAAGAAATCTCTAAGACTCGAGCTAGAACTTACGTAGTGTTGGGATTGGTGTCCCAATTCTCCCGGAGTCTCGTAGTTTGTAAATAGTTTGTACACATTGTTATTAATAAAATAAGAGTTATTTTATTTGCATTTACTCATATCAAATAAACTAAGATCTGTGGTTATTTCATGTAAACTTAAACATGTATGTGAGACATACAAGTGGATCATGCCTTAAGTAATAACCTAAATGATCTGTAGTATAAGGATAAAGGAGGAATACCATATCTTTGTGACACTACAGATACGACCCACTTTGTAGATAGTTGCAAGTGTTATAACGTGCTACAAATGTTTTGATCCTGACCATTCATGTGAAGACATGCGAGCGGGGATGTCCTATATAGAGAGTTTGTATAAGACCGGACCACGAGATTATTAGTCTCTTTATATAACATCATTGATAATTGGGACTTGCATTTCATTAAAACAACCATAGGTGACATGACCTTAATCCTGATTGTTTTGGGAACTTCTACCTAAGAAGACGGTCCTTTGATTAGTATGGATGAGAGTGGCCAGATTGCCAACTCAACAAGCCTACCTTTTTGGGAATTTGTCTGATTGGGGAATTGGGAACTCAGTTACACAAGATGGAATTCACTCCTTTCCTGAAGTAGGGGTAAGTAGATAGATTGCTTCCTTAAGGGCTAATTCCGGGTCTTGAACATAGTGGTCACACCCTCTCTTTGAAAGAGAGGACTCAGTCATAGTAGGACTATGACTTATTGTTCATTAGAGGAATCAGTGGTACTTAAGGAGTTAGATGTAACTACAGGGGCAAAATGGTAAATTAGCTCAACTGTACTTACGAGAGATTTGTGTAGGGTTACCTCACTATTGATTGGTTAATATGGACACAGAAACATATCTATAGTGAGAAGAGTGCAACTGTTGGTCTTTAGTGGAGTATCTAGAAGTTAATGGATGGTGGATCTCGTGACTAAAGAGTTTAGTTAGTTATTCACGTACCGGTGGAACTTCAAGCTATATGTCCATAAGTTCCCCTTGGTAGCTCAATGGGTTCAAGTTGAGAATAAGATTTTGGGTTAGTTTGAACTGTTCAAATTAACAAGAGGAAATTCAATTATATGTGATATAATTAGTGCGATGTATTAGATACATTATTTGGAGGATTTGATATAAATATGATTTATATCAGGTACCATAAAATAGAAAAAGAACTATGGTTTATATGTTTCATATGGTGAAATATTAAAATCATAGGTTAGAAATATAATATGATAAGTTGGTTATCATATTTATTTATAATATATTAATTATATGATAATTATTTCTTTTTCTCTAATAACCAATTGATGGGAAGTTATTGGAAGTTTTATGATAACTGTGAAATAAAAGGAAAATTGTTTTTCCTAAATTTGGGAGTTGCCTCTTTCGGAAAGTACTCACGGAAAAAGCTATCAAGTAAAAGAGTTTTATTAAGCGATAGCGTTGATAGAGACTAAACGATTGTGTAAAGTTGACTATACGATAGTCATTCAGCTAATTTTTGCTACACGATCGAGTAACAAAGTCTATGTTATAGGCTTCTTTTACTAAATGATCGAGCACATCGTCTATACAATAGACCAACTTCTTATCTCCCACTTGCTCGATCGTCTACTCGATCATAGACCTCCAGTCTCTTCCTAAAGCCAAGATCATACAGAACCCACAACTCCTAGATTCTCACACCGCCAATGTAACACTTGTGGTACTGTCTTTACTCAATTCGTGAATCGAGTTGGACTCGATTGGGTTCAAGGAGCATCCGAATGATCGTAGTGTTCGTGCTATTGGTGTTTCTTTTTGTTGCATTCGAGTGTTGCTAGTTTTGGATGCATTGGACTTCGATCAAGAGATTCTTGAAGAATGGTTCTTCAAAGGTACGCATACTCTATCCCTTGGTTCTATTATAGCATGTTGTAAGTTTTGTATATGCATGACTTGTTAGTTTCCGTTTAAAGACTGTAATTGTTTATGTTCAATCGGATTGGAATTTAGAACGATTCATTTTCGCTGCTCATGGAAATCCTCGTGTTAGATTTCCTTCAATTGGTATCAGAGTTAGGTTGTTCTGATATTCCAAATTTCATTATTGTTTTGAACTTCTTTTATAGTCGTGGTGGGGTTTAAGTTTGTTCTGCATTGTATTTAAGAGTTAAATGTGTTTGTGGATGTGTTGATGAATGTTTACGAGATGGTTGCCTCTGTTTAAAACTTTCTTTAAGTTTACAAAGTGTTAATTTGTAAGGGCCCCTGCATTTTAGGGCATAATTAACAAGCAATTGAGTCTGTTTTCAAAGTGTTTGAGGTTGTTTGAGTCTTTTGTGATGAAGTTTCAAAGCATGGAGATGCAAATCTCATCTAGGAAGAAGAGCAAAGGTTGGTCGTATCGTGTAGCCCAAGGTAAACGATCGTTGAGATTTGATTAAATGATCATGTAGAAAATTCATATGCAATCGTGTAGTATTTACTAAATGATCGTTTAGCTAATGTTGAACGATGGGGTAAAGAGTTTACTCTATCGCGTAGCATTGGTTGCTCGATCGCATGGATGCTAGAGCTAAACGATCACATAGAGTTTTGACACTCATCGTTTAATAAAAGGCCCGTGACTAAATGATCGTGTAGCTCAGCATGCTTCATCGCATAGTCGTTGACTATACGATCACCCGGTATACGATACCTTGTGCTTGCTCAACGATCATTTAGACGATTATGCTTCACCACATCGTTGTCGTTTACTTGATCGCTTAAGGCTTGCATTGCACGATCGCGTGGCCTTCATGCTTCATCGCATAGTCAAAGGTACATGATCGTTGCTAAACAATCATTTATGCTCTTACAACGTCGCTAAACAATTGAGTAAAGAGTTTACTCTATCGTGTAGGCGATCACAAGGATTTGTTACACAATCAAGGAGATGCGAGTGAGAGACCTGGTTCGCCTGTTTGAACCGGTTGACTCATTGCCCTTTGTAATAATTAGCTTTGTTTTTTGAGGATTTGAGGCTAATTATCCCGGTTCATCAACGTTTATTTGATGTACATAAGAAGTATGTTGGTTTATATGCCATAGTATATGATAAATAGATTTAAAACCCACCTTAGGTTATGTATTTTATTCATGCATCATATATTATAAGTGTTATAATATAGTTATTGGCATGATGAAATTACAAGAAAGCATGCGCATGCATCATGAAATATAAGAGTTATATTTATGCATGCATTAAGCATATTAATGCATCATCTTTTTATTATAAGAGTTATAGTATAAGGGTGTACGGAAGCATGTATGTGAAAGAATTAAATAACATGTAGCGGAAGTATCAATGATCCATAAGCATTCAAATTCACTAATTTTGGCAGAAACTAAAGCATGTTTTTCCTAAAAAGTGGGTTTTAAGATCATACCTTTAAAGAACTCTCCAAGAATTCGTGTGTACAACAACAGTCTTCACTTGATATCACCGTGAACCACCTCAAATCCTTCCCTACTATCCTCTTAGAGCTTTAGGCAGAGTTGTGGGACTCAAGAACAGCGTGAAGAAGTGAAGAACCAAGAAGAACTCACAGCAGCCGATCAAAGAAGACAGTCTCTTCTCACAGAAATTTCTCTAAAAAATTCTGCATTCATCCCTCTCAAATGACTCCAATCTTCTTTATATATAGTAGATGACATGCAAAGAAATGGAGTTTATGGATTACAGCTCATGCTTGGAGAATCAATGTAGAGAGGATAATGGCCTTGGTGTGAGCATGAAGATGAAGGTAATGGAGAAAATTCAATCTCCATTTTGTGCAACCATGCAAAATGATTTTCCATTTTTCTTTTAAAGCATAAAATGATTTTAAACCATTTTAATTCAAAAATGATTTTCTTAAATTAATTTCATAAATTAATTTAATATTAAATATTAAACTAATTTTTGCACAATAATCATCTTCATATATTTAAATCATATTTATATATATATTCTCTTGTTCCGTTTAATTTGAACGTTTCAAATTAATTTCTCAAGCTACCCTAAAGGTTATCCAATTACGAGCTAGTAGGGGGACCTCACGGACCTACAGATCATGGGCTCCAACGATTCGAAATTAATCGACTAAACTCATTAGTCCGATCTAACCCCTATTCGTTAACTAATGAGACACTCCACTATAGCCTATAGTTGAACTCCCCTCACTGTAGATATATTATGTCCACTTAATAACTATAATCAATAAGTCGATCCTTCACAGGTTGTTCGTAATCACAGCTAGGTCAAAAATACCGTTTTACCCCTGTGAATACATCTTGTTCCTTAAGTTTCTACTGATCATCTAATGAATAATTCTGATTCATAATCTCTATGAATCAAATCCTTTCTCTATTATGAGAAGGTGAGACCCCGATTGTTCAAGACCTAGAGTCAATAATTAAGAGAACAACCTATCTGCTAAACCTAAATAGGGTAGGAGTGAAATCCATCTTACAAGGCCATGTCCCCATCTATTCAGCCGGTCTTATCCCCAAAATGGTAAGCTTTTTTAGCAGTGCTGTAGGAATATTCTCACCGTTTGCAGATTAAAGAATAATCCCGAACAAACAAGAGTTCATAGCTAGCTCAAGATTAAGATCGAGTTAACCTAGGTTATATAATAAATGAAAAAGTCAGTTTTAACAGTAAACAGTCGTTATAAAGAAAAGTGACTATTTTCGTTGTCCAGTCTATATGCAAACTCATTGCATAGGATGCCCCCACTCTCATGTCTCAACATGAACGATCTGTTGATCACATCGTTTGTAGCACTTTACAACTTCTTGTAACAACTACAGAGTTGGCCGCATCCAATAGTGTTACCAGGATGAGATACCCAATTTCATCTATATACTTATTAAACCATTTAGGCTATATACTATCAACTTGATCCTGTTTATGTCACTACATAAAGTTACAGCATTCAGACTATAGCCAAGGATGCATTTATTGGATTTTCATAATAAGATGCAAAATCAACAAGTCATTATTATTGATAAAATAGAATGTTTAACACGAACTGCGAGTTCTAGGACATTCCCAACAGTATGCTTGGTTCATTTCTTTGTTATATAAGTGTTATATAAATGTAGCAATGAATGAACAATGCATGGAGTATGACACTTAGGCTTGAGTTATGAATGCCTTGTATGTATTGCTTCACATTGTGGATGGTTTTAGTTGTTTCCTTTTATAAGTGTTATAATGGAAATTAGAACTAAAATCAATAAGAATGAGTTGCATGCGAATTTAGGTGAACACATGTTTTAAAAGGGTTTTAAAATTAGATTGAGATAGACCTAAGTTCAAGGTTCTAATGAGATTAGATACCTAAGTTTAATCTTTTGAATCGGTTTAATAGGATTAAATTGATTTCCATAAAAAATTAAATTTGTATTAAATCTATCTATAAGGGATCTTTTGTCTAAGGTGGGTTCTGTCTAGGCTGGGGTATTTAAGCTGATAGAAACGGAACACCATACCTGGGAATCTACATGAAAAGGTGAATTAGATAGATTTTCTGCTAGCATGCGACAATTGATCAAAGACTTCGTTAAAGAGTTTTAATGAATGATGATCAAAAGTTGTTCCACTTTCGAAAGTAAGCGTTACTTTTGGGCAAACCTAAAAAGTCACTTAGTTAAAATCATTAGTCGTGTTTTTTCTAAGTAAATTAAACCCTAGATGATAAAATACTCAATGGGAGGAAATGATGTATATGATATGTCAATTCCACTCACGTTTCTCTCTGAATGTTCATGCCATGAGATTCATGCTTGGCCTTGTGGTGCCCTAGGATCATCCCCCTTCGAATGGTGTTTGCATGAGTCAATATCAAGGTGGACGGAGAGAATGTTTATAGTAAGTGGGTGAAGGATGTGTGTCAACATGTCCTATGGTCTCCTTCATTAGTTTGCACTGTGAGATCTTCTTGCACTGTCTCATGGCACCCTGGGAGCGTCCCCCATCGGATGGCTTTTTTGCGGTTGGTCAATATCAAGGTGAACTCCAGAAATAGAAAGGGTTGCTTTAGTTTTTGCCCCAATCAGATTTTTTTCCTTTGGATTGGCTACTTGAGGCAGAACTCTAGGATCTAAAATGAAGGGTCACACTTACGGGAAATTGTTAAGCAAGTTAATGATTTCTTGACCAAATCAATGATGGCTAGTTGTTATAGGAACAAGAGTTGTTCTAGTATTAATGACTAGTTGAGAGTATCTCAATTTAGAGGAGGGATAAATTAACTACCTTTCGGTGGCTTTTGTCTTAAACCACTGAAGCATAATTTCGAAACTACATGTCACATAGGGTTCATTATATTTTAGCAAATACTCGTTGAAAAAACATCCAATAAGGTTGCTTGCCACTCCTCGATGGCTCTGATGCTCATTCAATGCCCTAGGAATAGGATCTCCGTCTTTAATGTAGATCAATGTGTTTGTTTTTTCAGGAACATGAATGATTTTTCGTTCGTTGCCTTTTTTACTTTGACCGATACATACATTGAAAAGAGTCTCTTAAAACATATTTCTGGTAAACGACCTCGAGTTTGTCATGGTTGAGGAGTGTCCTCAAGTCCTGACCCTTAATGCACCACGAAATGTTCGTAATGTAGAGATGTGGATGAAGGCTAACTCGTTGGCCTAACTTCACATTTTGGCTAACATACCTGATGTTTTGGCCAAAACGGTTGAAAACATGATCATGGCACGTAAGATCATGTACTCATTGCATGAATTGTTTGAACGTCAGTTCTCACTTTTTTAGCACAAAGGGATGGATGACAAAGAAACCAGTAGTATCAGTTCCCAAGATAACCTCCAATCTTTCTTGAATGTTAAAGGACTAAAAGAGAAAGCAATTGTTGCTGACTCTGGAAAAGTTCATCGACACAAATTGTTCTCTGAAATGGAACTTGGAGATTGTTTAGATTATGATACTGATCCCACTACTCTTTAGAAGAGGAAAACGTCTAAAGATAGTAAATATGATTTATTTGTCTTGTTGATGTATTTGGTAGAGAATGATGATTCTGCCTGGATACTTGATTCAGGTGCTACTAACCACATTAGTTCTTCTTACTAAGAATTTAGTTCCCGGCAAACATTGCAAGAGGGAAAGTTGACTCTTCGAGTCAGTATTGGTGAGGTTGTTTCAGCTGTTGCTGTAGACAGGATAAAGTTATTTTTGGACAAGAAACGTTATCTGTTACTAGATAATGTTTTGTAGTTCCTCATATCAAGAGGAACATATAATCTCGGTTTCTTGTCTGATTGAACAAGGTTATACCGTCTCCTTTTCTGAAAGTAAAGTGTTTATTTTCAAGAATGCTATGATGATTGGTTTTTGGTTCAATGGAAAATAAATTATATGTACTAAGGTCGTTAGTCATAAAAGCCTTGCTTAATACTGAAATGTTCAGAACAACGACAACTGCAAAAAAACCAAAGATTTCTCCTAAGGAAAACACCCATCTTTGGCATCTAAGGTTAAGTCACATCAACCTCAATAAGATTGAGAAGTTGGTGAAATGTGGACTTCTAAAGAGTTTAAAAGAAAACTCCTTGCTGGTATGTGAATCATGCCTTGAAAGCAAGATGACCAAAAGACCTTTTACTGGAAAAGGCTATAGAGCCAAAAAGACCTTGGAGCTTATACATTCAGACCTCTATGGTCCGATGAGTGTTAGAGCTTGAGGTGGGTATGAATATTTCATCTCTTTCATAGATGATTATTCAAGATACGGGTATCTATACCCAATACAACTTAAGTCTGAAGTCCTTGACAAGTTCAAGGAGTATAAGGCTGAAGTTGAAAACCTATTAGGTAAGAAGATAAAAACACTATGATCTGATTATGGTGGAGAGTATATGAACCTCGAATTCCAGAACTATATGATAGAACATGAAATAACGTCCCAACTCTCGGCCCCAGATACATCTCAGCAGAATGGTGTATCATAAAGAAGAAAAGGAACCCTCTTGGACATGGTTCGGTCTATGATTAGTTATGCTCATCTTTCAGATTTTTTTTGGGGATTTACAATGGAGACTACATGTTACATTTTGAACAATGTTTCCTCAAAAAGTGTTTCTGAAACATGTTTTGAGCTGTGGAGAGGCCGTAAAGATAGTTTATGCCATTTCAGGATTTGGGGATGTTCGACCCACGTGCTTGTGGCTAACTCGAAGAAGTTGGAACTGCGTTCGAAAGTGTGCCTCTTTGTAGGCTACCCTAAGGAAATAAGGGGTGGATACTTCTATGATTCGAGTGAGAATAAGGTGTTTGTGTCAACAAATGCTACCTTCTTGTAAGAAGACCACATCAGGGATCATAAACCACGAAGTAAGCTTGTTTTACATGAGATTTCTAGTGAGACTACTGAGGGTTCAACAAGAGTTGTTGAATAGACTGATAGATCAACAAGAGTTGTTGATGTCGGTTCATCTACTCAACCATCTCAAGAGTTGAGATTGCCTCGATGTAGTGGGAAAGATGCGAACCCACCAGAACACTACATAGGTTTGACTGAAGCCCAAAAATGTCTGATGATGGGGTCGAGGATCCATTGTTTGATAAGCAAACAATGGAGGATGTTGACAAAGATGGGTGGATTAAAGCCATGAACCAGGGAATGGAATTTGTGTACTCCAATTCTGTTTGGGAACTTGTGGATTAGCCTGATAAGGTAAAACCTATAGGGTGTAAGTGGATCTATAAGTGAAAACGAGGTGTAGATGGAAAGGTGCAGAACTTTTAAGGCTAGACTCGTGGCAAAGGGTTATACTCAGGTCGAGGGAGTGAACTATGAGGAAACATTCTCACTTGTTGTCATGTTGAAATCTATCAAGATACTTCTGTCCATGGCCACATTTTATGATTATGAGATATGGAAAATGGACGTCAAGATTGCCTTTCTAAATGGTAATCTTAAGAAGGCCATCTACATGGCTCAACCAAAGGGGTTTATTGTTCCAGATCAAGAGTAAAAAGTTTGCAAGCTTAATAGATCCATTTATAGGCTGAAACAGGCGTTTAGATCATAGAACATTAGATTTGATAGTGCGATCAAATCGTTTGGCTTTGATCAGAATGTTGATGAGCCTTGTATTTACAAGAAAATCATCAACAACTCAGTAGCTTTCCTGATACTGTATGTAGATGATATCCTACTCATTGGGAATGATGTAGGTTTTCTGATTGCCATTAAAAAGTGGCAAGTCGCCCAATTCCAAATGAAAGATTTGGGAGAGGCGCAGTATGTTCTAGGGATCCAGATCATTCGGGATCATAAGAACAAGAGTTTGGTCTTGTCTCAGGCATCGTACATTGACCAAATGTTAATCAGGTAAAGGATACAAAATTCTAAGAAAGGTTTATTACCCTTCAGGCATGGAATTGTTTTGTCTAAGGAGCAGTGTCTTAAGACACCTCAAGAAGTTGAGAAAATGAGACGGATTCCCTATGCTTCGGCTGTTGGAAGCCTCATGTATGCAATGTTATGTACTAAACCTGACATTTGCTATGCAGTAGGGATTGTCACTCGATATCAATCCAATCAAGGATTTGATCACTGGACGACGGTCAAAAGATTCTCAAGTATCTTCGGAGAACAAGAGACTATATGCTAGTGTATGGAGATAAGGATTTGATTCTTACAGGATACAGAGACTCTGACTTTCAGACTGATAGAGATTATCGAAAATCGACATCAGGGTCAGTGTTCACTCTGAATGGAGGGGTTGTAGTTTGGTGAAGCATCAAACAAGAATGCATCGCAGACTCCACTATGAAAGTCGAATATGTAGCCTCTTGTGAAGCTGCTAAAGAGGTTGTTTGGCTCAGGAAGTTCCTTACAAATTTAGAAATTGTTCCAAATATGTCTTTGCCATCACACTCTTTTGTGATAACAGTGGGCTGTGGCAAATAGAAAGGAACCTTGGAGTCATCGTGGAGGCAAGTATATTGAACGAAAGTATCATTTGATCAGGGAGATTGTGCATCGCGGTGAGGTAATAGTCAAAAAATCGCGTTGGAGCACAATGTTGCTGATCTGTTTACAAAGGCTCTCACGGCTAAAATGTTCGAGAGTTATCTGGAGAGTCTGGGTCTATGGTACATGCACTTTGTCTTGGACAAGTGGGAGATGATACTAGGGTATAGTGTATGCCCTACCTTATTGTATATTGTACTTTTTTCATGTATTGTACATTAGTCTCCTGAGGCATTAGGACAAGTGGGAGATTGTTGGGATTGGTGTCCTAATTCTCCCAGAGTCTCATAGTTTGTAAACAGTTTGTACACATTGTTATTAATAAAATAAGAGTTATTTTATTTGCATTTACTCATATCCAATAAACTAAAATCTGTGGTTATTTCATGTAAACTTAAGCATGTATATGAGACATAAAAGTGGATCATGCCTTGAGTAATATCCTAAATGTTCTGTAGTATAAGGATAAAGGAGGGATACCTTTTCCTTTTGACATTATGGATACAACCCGTTTTTTAGATAGTTGCAAGTGTTGTATCGTGATACAAATGGTCTGATCCTGACCATTCATGTGGAGACATGCGAGCAAAAGTGTCCTAAATAAAGAGTTTGTATAAGACCGGACCACAAGATTATTAGTCTCTTTATATAACACCGTTGATAATTGAGACTTACATTTCATTAAAACGACCATAGATGACATGACCTCAATCCTGAGTGTTTTAGGAACTCCTGCCTATGAGGGCGGTCCTTTGATTAGTATGAGTGAGAGTGGCCAGATTGCCAACTCAACAAGCTTACCTTTTCGGGATTTGTCTGATAGGGGAGCTAGGAACTCAGTTACACAAGACAGAATTCACTTTTTCCCCAAAGCTGGGGTAAGTAGATAAATTGCTCCCTTAAGGGCTAATTTCGGGTTTTGAATGGTCACACCTTCTCTTTGGAAGAGGGGTCTCAGTCATAATAAGACTATGACTTATTGATAATTGGAGGAATCAGTGGTACTTAAGGAGTTAGATGTAACTACAGGGGCAAAATGGTAAATTGGTCCAGTTGTACTTACGAGAGATTTGTAAAGGGTTATCGCAATGTTGATTGGTTAATATGGACACAGAAACATATCTATAATGAGAAGAGTGTAGCTGTCGGTCTTTAGTAGAGTGCCCGACAATTAACGAATGGTAGATCTCGTGATTAAAAAGTTAGTCAGTTATTCACGTACCGTTGGAGCTTCAATCTACAGGTCCATAAGGTCCCCCTGGTAACTCAATGGGTTCAAGTTGAGAATCAAATTTTGGGTTAGTTTGAAGTGTTTAAATTAACAAGAGGAAATTTAATTATATGTGATATAATTGGTGTGATGTATTAGATACATTATTTGGAGAGTTTGATATAAATATGATTTATATCAAGTACCATAAAATAGAAAAAAAAAATTATGGTTTATATGTTTCATATGATGAAATATTAAAACTATAGGTTATAAATATAATATGATAAGTTAGTTATTATATTTATTTATAATATTAATTATATGATAATTAGTTATTTTCTCTAATAACCAATTGAGTGGGAGGTTATTGGAAGTTTTATGGTAATTGTGAGATAAAAGGAAAATTATTTTTCCTAAATTTGGGAGTTGCCTCATTCGGAAGGTATTCACGGAAAAAGCTATTGAGTAAAAGAGTTTTACTAAGCGATACATTGATAGAGACTAAACGATCGTGTAGAGTTGACTATACGATAGTCATTCAGTTGATTGTTGCTACACGATCGAGTAGCAAAGTCTATGCGATAGGTTTCATTTACTAAACGATCGAGCACATCGTCTATGAGATAAACCAGCTTCTTATCTTCCACTTGCTCGATCGTAGACCTCCAGTCTCTTCCTCAAGCCAAGATCATATAGAGCCCACAACTCTTAGATTCTCAGTTTCTAAAGTTTGAATGGATGGCAGAGCGTAGGTGGCAAGCAGTTATATGCACATCGAGAATTCCAAGGTAACACTTGTGGTATTGTCTTTACCCAGTTTGTGAATCGAGTTGGACTCGATTAGATTCGAGGAGCATCTGGAAGATTGTAGTTTTTGTGTTGTTGGTGTTTCTGTTCGTTGCGTTCGAGTATTGCTGGTTTTGGACACATTGGACTTCGATCGAGGGATTCTTGAAGAATGGTTCTTCAAAGGTACATATACTTTATCCCTTGGTTCTATTATAACATGCTGTAATTTTTGTATATGCATCACCTGTTAGTTTCCGTTTAAAGACCGTAATTGTTTGTGTTCAATCAAATTGGAATTTGGAACGATTCACTTCGGTTGCTTATGGAAATCCTCGTGTTAGATTTTCTTCATGTAGTTAGCTGAAAATCATCCTTGAAATTAACTTCACAAAAGGAAATAGGATATGTACCGCCCCAACTGAGTAAAGGATGGTGGAGAGAGTGTTTTTGTAGTGGGAGAATTAGGAAAAGAGTTGATTTCAAAATACAGTAGCTAAGTTAATTTAAGTGAAAATCACATTGGCACTGCGACATTGGTACCCTCGAATCATAGCGTCTTGCTATAATGTTGGTGAGTTTTGTGGTGCTTCATGCATGCGAGCACATCAACTATTGGTTTTTGCATCGACCACAACACCTTGGAGCACAACAGTCTCCATGTTTGCGTGTCCACTAGCCTAGGCGCTGCGCGAAGCCCAACTTCAAGGGCATTTTTGTCATTTTCGCCAATCTAATGCTTTAAGCCTTCGATTTAGTACAGATTAACTCGGTTTTTTCCTTGTGGGTCCGTTTTGCCTAATTTGCATCTGAAACCTGTAAAATCATGAAATAAATAGGTAAAACTTAGAAAAAAATCTCAAATTAAGTGGAGCCCCAATTGAGTAAAGGATGGTGGAGATAGTGTTTTTGTAGAGGGAAAATTGGGAAATGAGTTGATTTTAAAATGCTAGCGGCTAGGTTAATTTAAGTGAAAATCACATTGGCGCTGCAACATTGGTACCATAAAATTGTAGCATTTTGCTATAATGCTGGTGAGTATTGTGGTGCATCATGCACGCGAGCACATCAATTATTGGTTTTTGCGTCGACTGCAGCACCTTCGAGTGCAACAGTCTCCATGTTTGCATGTCTACTACACTGGGCGATACGCGGAACCCACCTATAAGGGCATTTTCGTCATTTTTGTCCATCTAATGCTTTAAGCCTTCAATTTAGTACAAATTAACCCAGGTTTTGCCCCCAGGGTCTGTTTAGCCTAATTTGCATTTGAAACCTATAAAATCATGAAATAAATATGTAAAACTTAGGAAAAATCAATTAAGTGGAGCGAGATAGCACATTTCAGGTGCTACAGTGATCAAATTTTAATATCTGTTTGTCCTTGAACTGATTAAATGAGTGAAAGATCATCAAAATCTTCAAAACTAATATGCAATCATTGAAATATCATACTTAACATTTTGATACCTCAAAAGTAAGTTTGTATTTGCAGAGCTGGATTCCATTTGTCTTTCAGCATATTAAGGCATATTTTTCGAGCTAAACTATAGAAATTTACACCATCAATAACCAAACTAGAACAGAGAAAACTGCCAAAAAAGAAAAATGCAAATAGACATGCACGTTATCAACATTCAGATGATTAATTTTTTAAAAATCGAACTTGCACCACAGAAAATAATCATACCAAAATAAAAAATGCCGACTGTAAATGATAATATCGAAAATGTGCTATCTCGCTTCCCTGTATTCAACGTTGTTACTCGACTTATATGTTTATTTAATGATTTTAAAGGTATCGAACATCTAGGAGGTAGAATCAAAGTTACAATAACGATGGTAACCGAACTACCAGCCTATGGCAAATTGTCATAATGTGACTTCATCAGTCGTAAATACTCACTCATTTTTAGATTACATTTTCGAGTCTGTTGGAAAATTTTCTGGAGATAGTCCTCTTCAGCCCTTGACTACATTCCAAACAGTTCTTGAATGCCTCCCCATAGTTCTTGTGCATTTTCAAAGCCCATTAGTTGCACCGCAAACTCTGGTGTCATGGAATTATATAACAACCCCAAAATAAGTTGTTCGATAGTTATCGAGGCCTCATATTGGGGATTAAGACTTCATTCTTCAGATGGGCTGACATTTTCATCTAAGATGATTTAAGAGTTGGAGGCACCGTTAGGAGTTGCAATAGTTGGTGTCGAGTTATCACCAGATGAGAAAAGAAACATGGGAGGACATGGTTCTTTACCGGTGAGATGGCCTTCGAGTCTATAGCTTTGAAGGATAGGTAGGGTAAAATTTTTCTACAATAGATAATTGCTTCTATCCAACTTCATTGAAGTAATTTGATTGAGAAGCTGGTTGAGCGGTGGACTATTGAATTTCACTGGTTCACCAATGGATGAGTTTACTGCGGAGGTAGCGTTTTCCATGAGAGCTCTAATACCAAGTTGAAGTTTCAGGTAGAATGAAATTGCAAGGGAAGATTTTCTTTATTTCTTGCATACCATCTTTTTGTGCATGATTTTTTTTTTAATTTGGGCTCAGAAGAAAATAAATGAAGAATGGAAAAGAATCAATTATACAGATGTCACAAAGGGAGAGGAAAAGGAATAATTTGTTTTAACAAAAAACCGATTGGGAATCTGGCCAAATTGGTTTGTCGTGACAATTCCATCCTTTGTGGCACATATTGTCGAGTAGATAATAAGCTGGTGGACGTTGACTCTTTGACCAGTTCCACCGTGGACTTCTCCCTAATAAAGATATCCTTTAGATGATCGAAGAGTTGGACATCAACCAACTCCCTTGAAGATGTTTTTTTAACATGAAGCATTCATCTGCTCGTAATGTAATAGAAAGAGCTTTTGATCTTCTAAAAGGTCCGTGATCCATATTCAGAGGAAAGTCTTATTATCCAGTGAAAACTCAATGTCTAATTATATCAACTTCGTTGTCTTATTCATAATCTTATAACAAGAGAAATGACTACTATCCATTAGAAGAGGACATGAATGTCACTTTTATAAATCATATGGACACCGAATATGAGTCAATAGATTTTGTAGAAAGCTCAAGTGAATGGACAAATTGGAGGAATAGTTTGGCTAGAGAAATGTTTAATGAATGGAGATCTAGTAGACGTTCTTAGTTTTTTTTTTTTTTTTTTTTCCTGTTATTTATAATTTGTATGTTTTAATTAAATATAATGTATTGGATCATTTATTTATCTTTTTATTGTTTTTTTTTTTTTGTATGTCTACTTATGATAAATTATATAATAGATTAGACATGGATGAGAGAGAACATTCCAAGGGAACTACTAGAGCAAAACGAACATGGAGCGAACAAGAAGATGCTCGTTTAGTTGTTGGGTTGGTGGAACTAACTAAATCAAGTAAATGGCATGCCGATAATGGCACCGTCAAGCCTGGTTACTTGCAACATCTTCATAAATGGATGGAAGAAGAAAATCCCAATTGTTATTTGAAGTCTCGACCACATATTGAATCAGAGGTAAAATTATTGAAAAGATAATACCTTGCAATAGCTGAAATGTTAGGACCGAATTGCTCTGGATTTGAATGGAATGCCATTCATAAATGCATAAAAGTTGAGAAGCATACTTTTGACGATCAGGTTAAGGTACATGTCAATTGATTGTCTCTATTGGTACTTTTCAAACGATAATTATTTCAAATATGTATGTTATTTTCTTTTGCAATTATTCTTGTGTGTTGTAGAGTCATCCAACAGCCAAAGGCCTTCGCAATAAGGTTTTTCCATACTTTGAAGATCTACAACTCGTATTTGGAATAGATCGAGCTAATAGGGTTGAAGCTGCAAGTTTTGAAGATATAGTTGAGACAATGAATGGAGAAACTCAAGCAGATTCATTTCCTGTAGTTGATTGTTATATCCCTCAACCATATGAAAATAATAACAATTTTGAGGGTGCAATATCTTGTAGTGAAACATAATAAACTATACCTTCAAATGGCTCTGGAGAAATGAGAAGAAAAGAAAAAGACGTAAGGCGTTAGTTGAAACAATAAGTGACACCGTTAAAAATCTATGTATCCTGAAGCAACTACCCATATTGCCAAGCTTGCTTCATGGTGCTGAAAGAAGACAAAGGTTGTGTGATGAGATAATGTCAATTAATGGCTTATCGACGTTGGAGCGTGTTCGAGCCTCGAGCATTATAGTGAAGGATCAACATTTGATTGATTATATCTTCACTATTCGAGATTTTACATTTAAATATGAGTTCTTATGGGATGTGTTGAGAAGTGATGCAAATACTTAAGTTATGGAAGGGACGTCTGATGATCTATGACTGTCTTACGTATGTTGTTTAATTAATAGCTTCACAAATATGAGTGTACTTATCTAATTACTCTGATTTTGTTAGTCTTTTTTGAGGAAATTGTGAACATTGTACAGTTCAGTGATTTTGTATAGTTGTTAGCGTGTCCACTAGCCCTCCCGTCCAGAGCAAAGATAAGGTGAAAAAGCGCCGCCAAAGTAGCATGAGCAGGCTTCTATCGACCGATGCAACAAACATAAACATAATGACAGTAGTGCATAGGTGTGTTCGTGCTTGGTGCTTTATATCTATGTAAAAATTTCCTCATTTTGTTAAATATCAAAGGAAAGAAAACAGTGGTGGTGGATTGATCTTTCTTATATAATGTTTTTTTTTTTTTTTTTTAATGTTAACAGGGAGTAAATGAACGAATTGCATGGTTGGGTTTTGAATAATAATAATAAAGCATCATGCATAAGCAATATCCATGTACATCTTAATTATTAAGCTTTGACTTGGATGACTTTAATGAGGAAAATATAAGCTTTGACATGCAAATTCCTTGGAACATACAATCGGAAGAATTGTACAAAGACCTCAAATTGGATATTTTGTGTATTCCATTAAGATGCTAAATTCTAAGCATTTAATACAACTACCCTCATGGACCAGTTCAAGTACTCTCGTAACTTTTCTCACATGAATCTAACATTACTTTCAAAGTTTCATCATCCTATTTTTCAACCATGTTCCTATTGACATCTATCAAAAATAATGAAAGATAAGACATTCTCAAAGAAAATAGGAAAGAAATCATTTATTCATTCTATTGATAGATGTACCAAAAGAGAGAGTTGGGCTTCTCATATTGCATATATTGCTAGTAACATTTAAAAGAAAAAACATTCATAAACTTCATCTTGGCTATTTACATTTACCCAAATCATCATTAGTGTGGTTTGGAGAACCAAATGGTTAGTAGAAAATCCTCCCAAAGTTTGTCAAACATGCATGCAATGCAAGCTTTTCCTTCTGCATTTTCTCCTTCTTTTAGGGCTTTTGTTTTATTCTATTTGATGCGTCTCAAAGCCAAATATGCCAATAACCTATAACCCACAAACATAAATAACAAAGCTCCAATGCTCAATGCAGGGCTTATCTGCCCTGCCACATCTTCTTCCACAAATTTGCAGCTTGCTTTGTCGGTTCCGTGTCGTGAGCAACCGAGCAACGACCATATCTTGTCTCCGGTGCCGTATTGCACGTTGATGAAGAGCCTATAACTGTAATACGTCGTTGAGATGTATTTGATCCAAGCCATGCAGGTTGGTACTTTGTGTACGTAAAATCCTCCCGTTAAGACAAATGCCAACATTGTCACGGTTACTATGGTGGAAGCTTGTTTTGCGTCCATGATCATTGCGCCTAAAGCGAGGCCGAGACCTTGCGATACAAGCACGTAGCCAAGAAGGACCAACAATGTCAAGAGAAAGGCACTAAGCTCCGGTTTTAGCTCAGCCATCCAATATGCCACCGTGAGGAAGATTGTTGGAAGGATGAGCTCCATGGGAAGGTCTCCGATGACTCGAGCCATGAAATAAGACGATAGCGTATACATACCAGAAGCTCGTTCCTTAAGGAAGATTGCTCGCTCTTGGGGGAATGCAAAGACTGCGTTAAACGAAGGGAAAACGCCCCAAAAAATGGAAATGAAGAAGAGAAGGCCAAGGCGATCTTGAATATCTCGAAAATCTGAGTGCCACCACATCAATCCAGCGAGCATCGCTGCGGTGATAACTTGGAACACTCTTAGAGCATTGAAGGTTTCGTGTTTTCGTTCTTTGAGATTTCTCTGGAGCAAGATACTCAATTGGTTGCACCACAACACAACACTAGCTTTGCAAGTATTGATCGACGATTTCCTTTCACGTGTCATTGTTTCGAGCAACATTGATGTTTCCATGCAAGCTGCCTTTACTCTTGGAGCCAAAAGAGTGTTGTAAGAAGTAATTAGGGTTTGCTTCATGTTGGGTTTCTCCATTTCACTTGTATTGTCAATTTGGTAAACACCTGCATGCATGCACACAATAACAAAAGAACAAAATTATTCAAATTCTTCCAAATTTCACATAAAACTAGTTTTTCATGACACTATTCCTAAACAGCTACTAGACATTCTTAACCATTGAAAGTTGCAGTGATAATATATTCTTTCTTATCCTTTCTAACAATGCTTTTGCTTAAACTAAAAATACTTTTCAGATCAATTAGTAACAAATAAAAACCAAACATGAGAATTTTCTAAACTATCATATGATTGGATAAAACCCCATTCAACAGTAACACTAACATATATACATATAAAGGGTATAATTAACAATACACATGTCCCAATATTAATAATAATAATAAAAATAAAAGAACTAATTAGGTAAGTGCGGTTGGATAAGGGAATGTTTGAATTGGTGGCGTATATAATTCAAAATAAAAAGCGACGCAACAAACACTAAAAAACCCTAAAGCAAAAGACAGACCCTTGAAATGCATGCACGTGTAGATTATTCTAAAAGTGGATGTTTCCCATTATAAATAAACTATTTTAATAATTTTTTCCCCGTTAATAGAAGTGAAATTACAAAAATGCACCTTCTTAGAAAAAAAAGTATCATTATTAAATTTTAAAAAAAAACATTTAAAACAAGGAACAGCCATAACTCTTTGAAAAAAAAAAACAAGGGGAAAAAAAAGGTGTGCATTGCTGGTGGTAAAGGCAAGAGTTCCACTAGTGCTTGGTGCCTACCACCAAGCATTTTGGGCGGCCAAATCTCTCTCCACTTCTTTCCGGCTAACACTCCAAAATGTTATCATTATGCCCTAGCATTATATGCCCAATGGGACTGCAAAATCTCTACCCTACACGTGGCTGGCCTAATCTAGGCCTTATTTTGAGAAGGGAGGCGCTAAGAGAGAGATTCCATATGGTCGTTTTACAATTAAGATTTCTCGATTCTTTTTGAGATGATGTTGTATCTATCGGTTAAGAAAGTCTAGGTCAACCACACGTCTGTATATTAGGTTTCGTGATTTTTTAAAGAGAAGTTAAGGAAAGATAAAGATTGGGAGAAAGACTAGTTGATGTGAGAGATCGATGAATTAGAAATTATTCGGTGTGTGGTTGTGTACTTAGAGATTATTGGATGCTATTTTGGAACTTATCTTATGAAAAGCTTAAATAGAGTGACAAAAAGGAATTCTTCTAATATTTAGTGTCATTCTTCTAATACTGTTGTCATCATTTTTTTTAGAGTATGATTTTAAGGATCATAGAAGAGTAAAGATAAGATCACAAATAAAGGTGAAAGATTAAATATGAAAAATAGAAAGGAGACTATTCTCAAATCTTTTGATTAAAGTGTCCCCTCCAAATTTCAACCTAAGGAGAAGTAGGGACTACACCATTATTTATTTATTTATTTAAATAATGATATCAATTGTTCAATTATTTGAGAAAGAAGAAAGGGAAAGGAAGAATAAAGATTTAACAAGAAAAGAAAAAAAAAAAAGTTATATTATGGTATTTGCTTCATTATGAATGAAAAGATTTGAAATGGGGCTCACTAAGCTTCTTCTTGTGAGGCTAAGAGAAGTTGGTTGAATCATCTTTTCCAATAGCTTGCCATTTACATTATTATTATTACTATAAATGTTTTTATATTATTTTATCACCTTTTTGTCTTACATAGCCTAGCTTAGGCTGCCCTTGCCCCTTCAAAACACCCCCATCAAAATGTTATTTGATAATCAATATCACCATAGTTTTAAGTTTTAACCCTCTTAATTATTTCACAACTAATTTAATTACAACCCCATCTTAAATTTCTAATTAAAATTTTGGGCTAGAAAAGTTTTTCTAATCAACATAACTCACTCAAATGATAAGACATGTAATGAAAGGTAAAAGATGTAAATTTCAATATTTAAAAGAAAAAAAAAACTACATTAAACCCATCATTATTTTTTTAAAGAGAAAATTAACTTTAATTACTAATTAACTAAGAGGATGGTGCATCATCCACTTCAAATTGCCAAGTCAAAACCTCCCCCACCCCACTATATATTGATATCCTTACACTTTACAATCATGGTGTTCTTAAATTTGATGATACCTTGAAACTCAAAAAGCATATTATATAATTATATATATGTCTCCAACAAATTAATATTTTACCCTAAAGTTTTATGTATCCTTTCTCACACCTATGACTCCTAAAAACACTAAGAAAGGGAGGAAAAAAGAAGACTCAAGTGATCAAAAAAACATCTCTCTTTCTATGGCTTTTAGACATATGGGGTAGACCACAAAATAAAAGAATTTTGAGATATTGATTTTTATAAAGCCCTTTTAAAAGGCAAAACAAATTTTTTTTTAAAAAAAATCCAAAACCCTTCAAAGACCAGAAGTTGAGTAGCTTTGTTTTTCAAAAGTAGAGGTTTTTGTTTAATGGGAAAAAGAAAAAAAGCTGAGGAAAGTGATTTGATTTATGTTAAAGAATTCCTTTTATTTATTTATTTTGTTTAACTATACATGTTTGTATAAAAAAGGAAAAGAGTTTTTTTTTAATATATAAAAAAATACTTATATTATAGGGTTATTTTTAAATATAGAAAAATATACTAAAATATTTATAAAATATGGCAAAATTTTAGAATTATCAATGATAAACGCTGATAGACACTGGCGTCTATTATTGATAATTCGAAAATTTTACTATATCTTATAAATATTTTCAAGAGTTTTACCATTTGAAATAATTTTTCTATATTATATCTTATTAAAAAATTAATAATACTTATATTATAGGACTATTTTCAAATATAGAGAAATGAACAAAAAAAAATTATAAATATAACAAAATATCACTTATCTATTAATGTAGATATTGATAGACATTAATAGACATTTATTATCTATCATTGATAGATAGATTAGGTACTATTTGAAAATATTTTCAACGGTTTTTTCAATTAAAACAAATTTTCTATATTATATCTTATTTATTAATATTATATCATTTAAAAAAAAAAAAGGAAAAGAGTTTTGGGAAGACCATAGGTATGTTGCATTTTTCAACCAGTTACTTTGGAATTAAGGTATCTAATTTAGGACCCATTTAAAACAAAACACAAATCATTAATCTCTTCAAAATCTCTCTCTCTTAAATTTTTTTCCAACTCACTTGGAGAAAAATATTTCCACTATGGGTTGAAAAGTGACTTATATTTAGTCATGCTTATTTAAAATAATATATATATATTGCACAAATCCAATTTATTTACATATGAAATTGTAATATTAACTCTCAAACAAATTACATAATTTTCAAATTTAATGAATGATGTTTTTTTTAAATAAGATATAATATTAATTCTTTTTTTTTTTTTTGAAAAAAAAGGACATTTGTAGACTCCCTGTTTGACAGCTAGCAATTTAAATAGGTGGGTCAGTCCCCTATTTTATGGTCATTTCAGGCTCCTGATATTTATGAGATAAGAGATAACATCTATTTAATGTTCTTTCTCAACTTGTTTTTTAATTTAATTTTTTTAAAATAAAAAACATAAAAATTAAGAAGTCAAAACAAATCTCTTCAATTTTTGTCAATATTTTCATCAAATCTAGTGATAGGGATAATCATATTTATTAACTTGGCCTTGAAACTTACTATTCTTTTCCCCCACTTCAATTAAAGATTTTTCTTAAAACTTCGGAAAAAAAAAAAAAAACCATTCCGATCCGATCATTTAAGGATACATAGTTTGACTAGTTTAGACCAATATTATTTAAATCTCTTCAAATAATATTTTAGATAACATTTTATTTTTTATTTTTATTTTGATGATTAAATCTATATACATTCCTCTTCCAAATTTCTTATTTTGTTATTTATTTTTCATCAATTATTTAGAAAACCAAGTCAAATTTTGTGAATTAAAAAAAAAACTTTCAAAATATTGTTTTTATTTTTTAAATTTGACTAAAAACTTACTTAAGAAAGATGCAAATCATGGTAAGAAATGTGGATGAAATAAACTTAATTTTCAAAAACAAAAACAAAAAAATTAAATAATCATCAAACAGAGTCTTAATTATTCACTATAAGACTTTTGACTCACTTTTTGGGATAATTATCTTAAATGGTAAAACTGTTAAAAATATTTTTAAAAATAGCAAAATGTCACTATCTATCAAATAGTGATTGAAGTCTATCACAATCTATCAACGATAGATAGTGATATTTTGTTGTATTTATAAATAAATTGACCAAGATCCATTTTTCCCTTATTTTTTAAATAAATTATAGTAAAGAATAGTAAAAAGATAGATTTTTGTTGAAGGTAGTTGTGAAAGTAACCCTAAAAGCTTCTCATGGATAGTGGATGCTTGCCATAAAGGCAAAAAAAAAAAAAAAAATTACTTACAACACATGGACACAATATCCACTAATTTTACTCATCAAGAAGGAAAAAAGTTTTTCTTTTTTTCTTTTTTCTTTTTTTCTAAAAATATAAAACAAAAGTAATAAGAACACACAATCTTCTGTAGAATAGGAATTTTCTGACTCAAAAAATTCAGCACATAAAAAGAGAGAGATTTTGAGGAATATAAATATTACTCCTAAAAAAGTTAATCTCCCACCGCCATTAGTACCACTGGCTACAGTATTTTAAAGTAATAAAACAATTAAGAGAATATTTAAAAACAGAAAAAAAAATTGGTTAATTAATTTAGTCAAAATCCCGTAAATGCATTTATTACTTCATCACTTCACTTCAACCGAATGTTTCCTATTTTTTTCTTTCTTCCTTTTCTCCGACCATGATGTTTTTTTAAAAAAAAGGAAAAAGAAAAAAATTGGTTCAATAATTTTTTAAAATTTCACATGAAATTAATAAAAGAAACAAAAATAATCCTTAATCAAAATAACCCATTATTAGAAATACAATTTCAATTTTTTACTACTTAATTAACTTCTTACTATTTAAGTTGAATTAGGATGATTTTTTTTACTATAAAAGATGAAAGAATCAAATCTTTGATTTAATATTAAGTTGAATTATGATAATTTTTTTTTACGATAGAAAATTGAAGAATCAAATCTCTAATTTCTAAATTTAGATTGGTATGATGTCATAGAAAAAAAGTTAATTAAAAGAATAATTAAATTTTACTAAAAGAAGAATAAATAGAATAAACGAAAAAACTACATAAAAAAAACATGAAAATATTAATTAATTCAAAAAATTAAAATAATAGACTGGACTAAATTTAGTACGAAGAATCATTACTCTGATTTGAAAACTTAAATGGATGAATGAAAATGTTCTAACAGTCAAAAAAATAATTATATTTTACTTAAAAAATAATAAAGATTAAAATGTGAAAAAATATCAATTAATTACAAAAGTGGAAATCAATAGATTATGCCACATTAAAAAGAGAAAATACTCATATGTATTTGAAGTACTTTTGCAGCTATTTTTCTAATAGTTCGACGGTCCAATGAATGTTTGTCTATATATATAACAAATTTTTTTTTTTTCAAATAGTAAGAAAAAAACTTCAAGGTAAATATTGACATATCCGAGTATTCAATAAAAAATTGACATGATATATATTTTTCTTTGAAAAAGATACTTTTTAAATAAATTCTTCAAATAAGATACTTTATAATAAATTCTTGATGGATATATGTGACTAGATGCAAATTCCAATAAAAATATGTATGTAAATGAACACGGCTTAAATTTATGGAGTACGTACCATTGGCGAGATCGAGGAGAAAATCAGCGGGATTCATAGGAAAAGACGGTGTGAAACCAATAGACTCAAAGTAGCTCATTGCTTCACTTCCTTTCCCATAATACAAACATCTTCCTTCCGACAACAGCAACACCGAGTCAAAGGTTTGGTACACCCGACTCGAAGGTTGGTGAATTGAAGTGACTATGGTCTTGCCCTTGTGAGCCAGGGCAGCCATGGTCGTCACGAGCCGATGCGCCGCGGTCGAGTCGAGCCCCGACGTCGGCTCATCCAAGATTAGTAGGCTTGGGTTTATGAGCATCTCATGTGCTATGCTGACCCTTTTTCGTTCTCCGCCAGAGACGCCACGAATGAAGGCGTTACCGATGATCGTGTCTTGGCATTTCATTAGCCCGAGCTCGGCGATCACCGACTCGGCGACCGCGATTTTTTCTTGCTTTGAAAGGGTTAGAGGCAGTCGGAGAAGAGAGCAGAATATGAGTGTCTCTCGGACGGTTAAGTGCGGGTAGAGGACGTCGTCCTGTGTCACAAACCCAGTCCGTCGGAGTATGGATTTAGTCAACTTTCGACCGTTGGCCAGTACTGATCCAGCCAGACCATTACCCTGATATCAACATAAAGGATGAATCTGACATTTTCTATTAAATTTTACAAATATTTCTATTAATAAACTTAAACTAAAATTGATTTGACAGTTCTGTGATATCCATATTTAAAACCTTGCCTGCAATCTTCCTGCAAGTGCATTGAGAAGAGTTGACTTGCCACTTCCTGACGGACCAAGAATGGCTAGAATCTCTCCTGGCGACACCATGCCAGTAACCCCTTGTAGAATACTCCGCTCTTGAACGGGCGGTGGCGCCCCATCGGACGAGCCACAACCGAAAATTCGTCCGATGGCATTTCCACTATTCTTATCCGTCATCTTTACTCGATAACTCACGTCTACAAACTACAAAAACACCATGGAAAAATCCTTAGAGAAAAGGGAAACAAAAAATTATCTATCTTTGTTTATGCCCTACTTTATAAGTTTTAACAATACCTTGAGAGTAAGAGGAAGAGAAGAAGAAGAAACCAAAGAAGGGAGGTCAAGAGAGGATGAATCTTTAGGTTGATGAGTTAGAGTTTGAGTTCCACCAACAAAGGAAGGCATTTTTAGGGAACAAACTAAACTACACCTTTTTTTTCTTGTTCAGTGGATTAATTGAAGTAGAAAACACAAACACTCTCAAAATCTAGAAAGAAAATGGAAGAGGGGGAAGGAACAAAATATGAATGGTTAATTAATTTGAATGATGAAAATGAAAGGAAAGAGAAAGAAAGAGAGAGTATATGGAGAGGAAGAGGAAAAGGAGTAAAGAAGAGAAGGTATTTAATGGAAGAAAGGAAGCATCAAAGTGCATGACACGTCAAAGTAAAAGAGGCACAGGCAGTGGAGTGGCGTGGCACCTCCTCCATAGGCCAAACCCAAAAACATTACCTTTTTTATATATATTTCTTTCATTTAATTTTTATTTAATTTTATTTTTTATATATATATGAGATGTGAGAATCGAATTTCTAAATACAAGATATTATATCAGTTAGAAAATTTTAGTTGTTATAGTTTTGATAAAGTTTTTATAATAGTTCATTTGATTTGAAAAATTATCATAATATAAAGAGATTAGATTCTAATTTAAATCTAAATTTTAACTTTTTATGAATTTACAATTTAATCTATTTTATTTTATTTTGTTTCATTTTCAGCTTGAGACCACTGACTCTCTAACATTAATTTCTTTCTCATCATCCACAGTTACAATATTTAAAACAAAACTCCTTTTTTTTTGTTGGTTGATGTCATTTTTTTTGGTGGTACTTTCCAACTTTGCCTTTTCTTCTGACAGAGAGACAAGTTTGCCTTTTGCTAGATGGAGGAAGAGAAGCTATTTTTGGGGTTGGGAAGGAGCTGTGTTTAGTTTGCATTGGAATTAGAAGGAGAAGAGAGAGAAGAATGTAGTGAAAATAGATGTAATATACAAATGAGCCTCTTAAAATATGACTCTAGTATTTTTCTATAATAATTAAAATATAGTTAGTTAAAAAAGGCTGGTAATATTTGATGAGAGTTTTCTTTTTTTGCAAAGATATTAAATTAAATACGTGAGAGGGATAAACCGAGCTTTTGACCGCAAAGTTGATAGTACAAAGTATTACGTCGATTAAGTTGAGAGAGATAAAGATAAATAAAATCTTCTATCGGTCATTTTTACCTAAAACTTCATCCGTTTTATGTCATGTTAGTTGTTTCATAATTTGCTAACAAGAGTTTAACTCAATTCACATCTATATGTACTAAAGATCAAAATGTTCATGGTTCAAATCTCACACTTCTACCCACCCAATTTATACTAAAAAAAATTGTTTTATAATACATCGAAAATATATGAAGATACTTTTTAATAATGATTTTACAATTATCTAAGTTTATGAAGAAGTAGTTTAAAGAGATAGAAAGGAGAGAGAAGATAATGGCATTGATTCACCAAAGGACAAGGGGAAGTTGCTTGAAATCAGTATTTTCTTTATTTTTGTTGCTATTGTTGTCAAAAGAACAGATTACAAGGTTGGCTGAAATTCAGGCAAAATGCAATGAGTTTGTGAAGGGAGCATTTAATGAAGACTCAATTTTCACATTTTTTTTAAGACAAAAATATCAAAATCAGATTTATAAAGTTATTTATGGTTTTTTTTTTTAAATGCTTATTTATAGTTGGAAAGTTTTATATATTCCTATAAAGTTGCTTTGATCTCTTTGCCCAAACATATTGGGCATAAACACACGTATTATGTTTGGAAACCATGTTCAATAAAGTTGTTCTCATTTTTTTTTTAAAGTGAAAAATCACCTTTTTTCTTTTTTAAAAGGTAAATAGTTAATTTCTTAATATTATTTCTGAATTTTTTATTCATCAATGATGAAATTACTTATAATACCATGGTTAGAATTTAATAAATGATTTATGAAGTTCAATTAAATTTTGATTTTTACATAAAAGGTCATACTTGGGGGTTAAGTAGAAAAGGGTTGCCATACCCTCTTCCTCTATCTTTGTTGACTAATCCAACTTCCAAGGGATGCTTTGGAGGGTAGGGGTTATGCCTAAAATCAAAATTGTATATTGAAAGATGTTTAATGACCTCATTCCTACCCTTTGCTACTTGCGGTCTAAAGGAATTTATTCTAACTCGTTGCGTTTCTTCTGCATATCTTATCAAGAAATTACGTGTAATTTTCTGTGAGAATGTAAGTCCTCAAAGAAATTGTGGGATATATTTCTCTCGTTTAATAATGTTGGAGTGTTTGGTGTTAATAGAGGCATGGGGTCTCCATTGAATTTATGGGACTTTTTTTAGCGATTCTTGTCCGTAAAGGAGATCAATCATGCGTTGATAATCCTGTGGAGACTATGGAATCTGAGAAGATATGTTTAAAAAGTGAAACTTGATTATTGTCTCCCTTAAGATATGGGTTGACTGCCTACTGTCGAGCCTTGTTTCTGTGGGTTGCTCCCCTAGAGTTCTTGCTTGCAATGTTGCTTAGTTGACCCCTTCTTTCTATTGTTTCCTCTTCACTGGCGTTGGTTTCTATCAGTGATTGATTGTTGGAAGTTGAATATAGATTCAACTTGGTCAGATAAGACTAGTGAGGGTGGGCTTGGTTGGATCGTATAAGTGACCATAGAGGCAAAGCTCTTTTAGGAGGTTGTAAGTTCACTCAAAAGCATTAAGATGTGAGTTTGTTGGAAGGTGAGACTTTGTTTGAAGGGTTGAAAGCAATTGATCATTTGGAGTGGTCTAGTGAGAATCTACTGATTGTTGTAGAACCTGATTCGTTGGAGGTTATTTCAACTTCTTAATAGGGGTAAAACTCATTTGCAAGTATTGGGGCCCTCATTGAGGATTTTTATTTCCCCGTTGGTAACTCGATTAATATTGTTCATTTTTGTTTCATCATTTAAGAGAAGAACAACTTTACTATCTTTTTGGCAACTTTGGCCTCCTCTCAAGCTTATTTTTTCACTCAGGAAGATATTTTTTAGATAGTATTCTCCCTATCTATCATTCTTCATGAGGAGATCATAGGGTTAGGTGGTTCTGTTGGATGTTACTTGTGTGCTTTTCCCTCGAGAAAAAAAAATTATAACTTTTAAAACCACAACCCAATCAACATGAAATAGATTTAAGTTTAGATTATAGAAACTAAATTAAAACAATATGGAGATAGATTTGTAATTTAACTTCTATTTTACGTTTGTTACTTATATTAACATTAATTAAATTAAAACTTAATCCCAACAAATAGGAGGAGAAAACAATACTTTTATTAATTAGTCAGGTTTTCATCTTTTTTAAAGATTGTGATAAGTTACAAGTGTTCTATGAATGGGTTTTTTTTAGAGATATTTGTTCTTTTAGTTGTGATGAATGCTTTATAGTTGTTTTTAAGCATTTTTGTTGTTAAGTGGAAGCTTTTTACATGCATAATTTTGTAGCCAATGTTAAAATATCTTCATATGTTTGGATTTAGACCCTAATGTGACTTCACTTTGAGAAATTTAGTTTTGATGGCCAAATTTTGAGTTCTTTTTATTTTTTCTTAGGAATCAATTCTCCAATTTTATATATATTTTGAAGTAATATATATTAAAATTTATTAATCAAATTATTTAGGCCCCATTTGGTAACAATTTTATCTTTTTATTTTTGTTTTTGAAAATTAAGTCTATAGATACTACTTTCACTCTCAAATTTATTGCTTTATTATCTATTTTGTTACCAATGGTTTAAAAAATCAAACCAAATTTTGATAACTAAAAAAAAGTAGCATTCAAAAAGCTATTTTTGTCTTCGAAAATTAAACCTAATGGATACTACTTCCATTCCCGAATTTTTCCTTTTTTTATCTACTTTTTACCAATAATTTAAAAAATCAAGCCAATTTTTTATAACTAAAAAAAGAAATTTTAGAAAATTATATATTTTTTTAGAATTTGGCTAAGAATTCAATCATTATACTTAAAAAATAAGTAGAATCATTATAAAAAATGTTGATAAAATAGACTTGAATTTCAAAAATAAAAACAAAAAACTAAATACCAAACGGAACATTAATTTTAGGATTCCATACAATGAAATTGAGTTAATTTGAAGCCAAAATTGTCTCAAGCATATGGCTAAAAATTAATTTCCCCTCTTTATTTCTGTTTGAAATTTTCTTTTTCATAAATTTTAAATTCAACGGTATCTAATAATTATTGTTATGGGCTTACAATAAAAAAAAGGTCAGGATTGGTATGAATATATAACTACATAATGACTCATGAAGAATAGGAATTTCTTTTTCATTACATACTTTTAAAATAGTGCTAAAAATATTTTCATAGAAAATATCTAAACTATGCATAAACATCTTTAATATATATAATTGCATTAATAATATAATGGCAAACAAGAATATTAGGATTTTCTTTAAGCTTTTTTCATTATTTCCTTATTTAATGAAGTCACTAAAAGTTGATTACCTCACCCATTTTTGTATTCTCCATAGAAATGGAATGCTTTATTCTCTTACATGTTAAGTGAATTTTAACTGTTAAGGGAATATAATTGTTATTAGTCTTTAAGGAATTACATTAACTCAAATTTTATTTTCTCAAACCATAAAAAAATAAAAAAAAAAACTCAATTTGTATGAAAATTGATTGTAAACTTACGTACTAAAAAAAATAATGTTTAAACTATTTATAATAGTTTTCTTAACAAAACCTTTAAAAATTGTTGTAACAATCAAAGTAGTAAGGTTAAATGTTATTATATAAACTCAAATTCGTACTCTAAGTTCATGAAGGTTATTAGAGATTTGGTATTAAGCTAGGCTCAGAATATCATGAGACAGTTCGGTTCACCTTAAATGTACTACTTGCTTACCCAAACACATAGGGTCTCTATGAGTTCGATAAGATGAGTGCATTAAAACCAGGGCTTTTTGATGTCTTCCCTCAAGGTCAATTGTACTAGCATCTCAAAAATCTCAGTGCCTAAAACATTTTTCTTTAGTTAACTCTTCGAATATGATATTGATACTTGACTCTATACCACCTACATACTTTAAATTAGATGGGCAAATAGCCTCCCTCCTCTTCCTGGAAAGGAAGGAAGCAGGTCTTTTTTTACTCGCTAATGATATTGTAGCAGTTGTAACTTATAGTATCTATCATCTTGTACTTTGGATTGTCCTTTAGGATATTCCTACATTTGTCGTTCCAAAAATCTGATGTCCACAGATTGCTGGTTTTGCGGAATATTTTTTTCTTTATCTAGAAAATTTATCCCACGATTTTATTTTTCTTATGGGTTGTATAGATTTTATTTTGGGGTTGTTTCCTCCTTTTCGTTGTGCATATTTAAGATGAGTTCTCATATTATGGTTGGTCATTTTAAATAATTTGAGCCATTTATCTTGTGTGTTTATCTTAAATCACGAGTGCGTCAATTCTTGAGATTATGGAAGCATGATGTTATTGTAGATCCTGAGTGTTTATCTAAATATTGTTGAATAATTCTACTACAACTTAAGAATTGGTTAAATAAATTAACTAATAAGAAAAAATCTATGAGCAAGAGGTCCTAAGAAATTGATATCGACCAAATTTATGAATTAATTAACCAATTATTTAAAATTATAAATAAACCATCAATTTTATAGGTCAAACACACAAAACTCCCGATTGCCTCATCCAAACACTAATGTTCAACAATGACATAATCAAATCAAATAAAAATCTCATAATAAAGTCAAAGAATTTGAGGAAAATGAGAAAAACTATTCTTACAATTATGCGAATGTGATCGAACTTTCTATGTTTAAAAAAAAGTTAGGTCAATTATCGTTGAACTCAATTCATTTAGACTAATTTAACACAATCTATCAAATTATAATGTCCATAAATTATAGTTCACAAATTGTGCTATCAATGGACCAGTCAAGTCATGTCCATATTAGTATATTATAATGTAGATTAAAGTTAATAAATATAAAAGCTATAGAAAAAGATCATGGCCTCCCTTATTAAGGATTTAAAATATCTAAGAAGGGACACGTGTCAGAGTGTCGTGCGACCGTGTGCAAGAGATGGAGGATGTAGTTGGAAGAAAATGTTTTCAATAAGCACATGACGGTTGGCACTTTTTTTTTTTTTAATTTTATTTTAATATTTTTTTAATGGTTGGCACCTACTTAAAAAGGAATAAATGTAGGAATAATAAAATGGAGACTATTAGATTTTTAAATTAACGTAGGGATGGCCTTTTCCTTTTTAAGAAAAGAAAAATAGGGATTGGGAATTCTTAATTTTTGAACAACTTTCATTATTTTATTTATAAAATATAAATACCATCTTAAATAGTTAATATTGACCATTTTTTATATAGCTTGACTTGAGACATTTGAAATAAAATTAATTGCAATGAGAAGATATATAGGTAGATTTTGTCAGTGATATAAAAACTGCATAAATTTGAAAAATGATGGTTTATATCTGATATTTTATGTTTTTAATGTTTTCATAAATGTGTTTTTTTTTTTCTAAAAAAAAAAGAAAAAAAAAAACAAACATAACAATAGAAAAAGAATTACGAGGCTATCACTAAGAAAAAAGAAAATCATTTGAAATCAGAGATAAACCCTCAAAAGGAGCACTACTAAACCAAAAAGTACTCAAAACTTGAAAAGCCCATCCTGGCTAAAGAATGAGCCACCGAATGATGAAGACGAGGTACATACGAGAAAAACGTCGAAGTGAAAACCACACCGATCTTTTTTTATATCTGCTATGTAATTTACCACTTATGTCTCTATCTTGGAGAGACTATTTAACATCCTGATCACAGTTAAAGAGTCAGACAAAATCAAGCCACGAGAAAGATCTAACTGTTCTGCCAAGCGAAGACCCTCTTAAATGATCAAAGCTTCAACACACAAAGGACTCAAAATTACCTCTCTGAATCCATGCAGGGAGGCCATAGCGGCTCCTGAAGATGAGCCAATAATTCCACCATAACCCACCAAAGATATACCCAATTTACAAGCTGCATCAACATGGATAATACACCGATTTCCCCCTGACAGATCAATAGTTGTTACCTCCCAAAAGGAGCTACTTTTATGCTTTTAATCTCACTTGTTATGTTTAATATGCTTTAATGTCTATATTTGTAGATTATCGAGCAAATCATGCATTACAGAGTGTTACAGGTCATTGGAGGTTAATTTGGAGCTATTGAGAGTCATAGCAGGCATCCGAAGCTTCAAGAAGTGAAAAATGAGCAAAATTTTCCAAGCAGCTAAGTGCCACTGCACTAGGTAGCCCAACACATTTCTCCTAGGACAAAAGCGCCATAGGGCATGAGCACTGTGTCACTGCCTTGCAGCACTGCAGCGCCCTTGGATCAACAGGCATACACGTGACATCGCACACGGATGACACCATTAGGTGTGTGAGCACGAGGAAGTAGATAAGAAGGGAGGGCTGTTGCGCTTGCTCGACGCTGCAGTAGAAGACCCTTGAGGGTAGAAACACTACAATGCTATCCCTCAGCATCATGGCTCTACTCGAAATTTTTTAATGGTTTTCCAGGTTGAAGACTCATGGAGATCGAGAGCTATCTTCTTCCTTATGTTTTCTTCACTTCTTTTAGCTTAGGATTAATTTCATTTGGGTTGTAATCAAGGATGAAGCTCCATAATCTCTTCTACATCTTGTCTATGGATGCTTGAGGTTAGTGGATTTTTCTAGTTTTTGGATCAAGGAACCTATGTAATTTTGTGAGACTTTTCTTGATTGAACTGCATATTGATTTTTTGTTGTTTGAATCTTGTTTAATTTAGATATATATTTGTGTATGGACTGACTCGCCTATCATGAATCTATGTCTTAGCTATTGATTAAATCTGCACATTTGCAATGTTCATATTGTTTGAATCTCCCAAGTAACAAAATTTTAAGTATGTATACTAAGGAATATAGTCCAATCATAGACCTTAAAATACATGTTAAACTTAGGTCTAAAGAAAAATTGGTTAGTTAGTTGGGTTACCTAATTGATTAACCTCACATGGAATCCTAGGACTTAATGCAAATGGTTTAATTCTATATGGATGGTTTTAAATCCAATAGGAATAAAAATATTTAGTTTAATTAGAGTTTTGGATTTAATTGATAATTAAGGAAATTGTTTGGTTTACTGAATGAGTTTGGTTGTCAGTAACGCTGGCAAGTTGATTAGGTTGTGCATACATAAATTGAATGTATGATCAACCAAGAGAAGTCACTGATCGAAATTAAATTGAAATCCCTTTTTGCTTCCATAATTAGAACTTTCAATTTAAGATTATAGTTTTCTATTATCCTTTTACTTTCATGCATTTATATTCATGCAATTTAACTCTGCCCACACTAAACCCCCACCACATTTATCATATAACTAGAAAATTAGATTAATAAAATATACCACTAATATCCCTTTATTTTTCTTGTTTGGTTTGCCATCTAAAGATATTTAAAATGTAAGCAGGGAACAAAACAATTCGTCAACTTTCATGGTAGTAATGTCTTGAGCTTCCTGAATAGCAGTAACTTTCATGTCAAATCTCTTAGACAATGACCTAAACACTTTCTTGACTAGTTTTTCTTCAGATCTTCCCCCCTCCTCCATAGTAAACAAATTATTAGCAATATCCAACAACCGAACACTAAAGTCAACAACTGATTCATCGTCATACATTTGCATATTCTCAAACTTAGATGTCAACAATTATAGTCTTGATATTTTGACTTTTGAGGTTCCTTCATAAGTAATAAATAAAACATTTCATGATTCCTTAACAAAAGCACAAGTGTTAATTAGCCAGAATATATTTCAATGAATTCCATTGAATATAGCATTCAAAGCACAAGAATTATCCAGAGAAGCTTCATATTTAGTATCAGACCACTGAATTTGAGGTTTCAAAGTCTATTTGCCATCAATACTTTTAGTTGTTGGATGAGACCACCCATTTACATCTGCTTTCCAGGTTTTCTTATTGATTGATTGCAGGAATGCAATCATTCTAGCTTTCCAGTAGAAGTAATTTATTCTATCTAAGATAGGAGGATGAGTAGTGGAACCACCTTCCCCATCCATGATCAATACACCTAAGATAAAGGTGACCTGTTCTGATATCAAGTAAAATTTTATGATGACGTAACAACCAAATCATAGTTGTGGAAGTTGATGCTTAAGCACTAACTATAACAACAATAAAATAACAATTGGTAGAATAAATAAAAATACACACAGAGATTAGTAACCCAATTAAGTAATAAATCACCTACGTTTGGGGGCAGCGTGTGGGGAAAAGATAATTCACTAATATTGAAGAGTAAAACTTTTACTGTAAGTAATGACATTTATAGTGATACACGTAGAGCCTAACTCAATGACTACCTAGGCTCCCCTAGATAGGAAACTCCTTCTCAATGGAACTTAGGCTCTTCATAAGTAAGCAATTATTAGTGAAGATCACTATGACTTCCCTCAATGTATGAGACTCACTCTCTATCTTTCCCACTACAAGTGAAGATGATTCACTGATAACACTTAGGCTCCCCGTAAGTAGAACTCCTTCTTCCACAACGATGTCTTAGGAGAATTCTTTCTCGAAATACAAGTCTTAGACTCCCGCTAAGACCACGAAAACTTTTTTTTTTCAATGATGATTTCTCACAGCAAATATATCAAGCAAAGATAGTACTCAAATGCACTGTACAAACAACCATTACACAAAGCACAAGACCACCAAAACAAACGTAAAAACAACCACCCTAAAAATACAAGAACTTCAAAATAAATAGGCACATAGAGAAAATGAATAATATTCCAACCAAATCGACAGACCATGAAAAAATAATCTTTAGAAATAGCATCTTGTGTTACATCTTTCGACAGCCTCTGTGACATCACCGTTCAATTAAAAAGCCAAAAACCTTAAACAAACATTTAGCCAACCAAAAAAATCTCTAACATAGATGTTCATGAGTTTGAATAAAATGAAGATCATGATGCTGCCTCAACTCTCTATACGTCTGTGCAAGGCAAAACATCCTGACACTGCCTTAAAATGTCACGGTGATCTTTCACTAGCATACAAATATTCTTTCTAATTTTAGGTAATCTTATTCAAGCTCTTCTAGCTCCCTCTCTCAATTCTCTCTTTCGCTTTCTCTATTTTTAGCCTTTTCTTTCTCCATTGTAATTAAATTGAACGATGGAAGATATTGGTTTCATCGTCTCAATGGGTTCAAACGAATCTAAATCGCAATTTTATGAGGATTTGACTTGATTTAATATCTTGATTACAAGTATTCTTTATTCTATGTTTTAATCATTTAACATGTTTAATAATTGGATTGACACCCTAGTTATGAATACATATCTAAAATCTATTGACTGATGTATATGATCTGTAGTTGTCATACTCCCATTCACCTATGTAGCAAGAATTGTATCGTGTATGTGTCTTTCATGGCTTTTCTTGTGAATCATATAGCTTGCATAATCAATTTAAGATAGAAGAACAAATCGATTAATTAGTTAGGCTTTTCTTAATAATTAGTCAACACGACATCTGTCATACTTTTTAATGCGAGTGTTTAATTTGCATGAGAATGCTTCTCATCTCTAATTCATAATTGAGCTTCTAGCTAGTTCAATTGAGATTCTTAATTATTAATGAATCTAGGCACTTGATTCAACTTTCTCGCATCAAGTAAGTATTGTGCTTGTAACTTTCTAGAGTAGAATTCTTATGATCAGATTTGCGGGTGGGTAATATTCCATTTCTTTGTACTAGATCGTCCGGTGAGATTACGTTTCTATTACTTTATTTACTTACTTTTAACTTTTGGTCTTGTAACTCGAAAAGTATCTTTCATAAAACTAAGTACAACTCCTATAATTTGACTCAGTCCACTAAGTCTTAAAAATATATAGTTTTAGATCGCTATTATAAATTTCATTTGGTGGTTGAAGGCCTTAACCTTTCGTTAATCCTTTTTGTTCTTCTTTATTTCTATTTTTATTTCAATTAGTTGTTCTTTGGTTATGTTCTTCATCTACCATTTAGATTTATCATCTTTGGATTTTTTTATGTAATTCTTCAAAGTTTACATTATAAGTATGAGTTCTTGTTTAATTTTTTGTGTTCTTTATATTTCATTATGAGATAATCCTTTTCTTGTGGTTTAAATATAGGTTATCCTAAGGAACGAATAAAACTCCATTTGTGTCCTCTTTATTTTGCTCAATATTTAGTATTCATTTGCTTTTATTGTCTATTATTAAACAAATTCGATCACCTCATGAACAAATTGTGTTGGATCTCATAATTTAAAGAGTTAAATAATAAATGATTTTCATAAAGATAATAATGGAGACAAGTCTAGAGGGTTCATTTTTTACACTAGACATAGAGTGAAGTCTATAGTATCATTAGAATTGCATGGTCATTTATCTATGTTTTAAATTAATCATATATGTATGTGTTTAATTACTTACGCTAGTAGAGGTGTCTAAAAGAGAGTTGAATAGATGTTGAATTCGATTTATGATGCTAAATGTCGATTATGGTAGATTGTGGGTACAATTTGATCATATATGGGTTAACCCTCTTGTAAACCCCTAGTCTTGTTTTACTAAATAGTTATGTTGAAGTCCTCTTAATTAAGTGTTTAATGCCTTTACAATTAAGTGTTTATGATGATAGCATCGTGTGTAATGTTGTGAAAATATGATGAGCAGGTAGGTGTTATTAAAGAAGAAGAAAATTTCTAAGTGTTAAAGGTATGACTTTCAGGATCTTTAGAAGGCAGAAAAATATTCTAAGAGGGAAAGGTTAAGGTTAACACTTAGCTCTCGGGTGAGTAAAGAAGAATTAACACTTAAAGGGAAAACAGAGATGTCTCTGCAATGAAATCATGTCAATGTATGCAACAAGTCATGTCAATTCATGCAACCGACACTTCTAGATGACATGTGGCCAGGTGTTTAAGAAAAAAGGAATTATGCCAATGTGTGGCTATGGGGTTTTGGGAAGGTCGTGAAGGAAGCTAAGTTAAAGGCCGAGTATGACGTTGGTTGAAGCTAGACAGAGTGGTATGCGATTAGTTCCTAATTACCATGCGGGAAAAATAATAGTCAAGTATGAAATAAGTTATGGAAATGGGTGAGGGTTGGATATTCACGCAAGACTTACCAAAAATGTTCCAAGACAGACAATGCGACGATGGCCCAGTTATGTGATAAACAATAAAGGGGTCCAAGTGATCGCAAGCCATATATGATGAAAATAAGTTGAAGATTTTAGTTTTAATATTTGTTAGTGGGCTAAGTGGCAGTCTTAAGAAGGGATGACTAAGAATTAATGGGTCAGATGGAATTAATTAAGCAAACTTTTCATGCAAGTCTAGGTATAAATAAGCTTAGTAAAGAAGAAGACTGTTTTGCTAAATTTTCCTATGCCTAAGAGGAGTATGAGTGCTTGTTGAGACTCTAAAGGTGCTGAAGGATTTCTAAGCAAGTTTGAGGAGATCTGAGAAGTTTTCCAGCTGAATAAAAAAGGATTTGATGCTTAAATTCTAAGGTAAGTAAGCTATGAAGTTTTGAGCAAGTTTATCAAAAGGAAATTTAGTTAATTAATAGCTGAAAATAGAGTTAAGAGGTTTAAAAGGTTGAATATGAATTAATGTTATGGATGAGTAAGAAGGCACCTGCATACGAAGATTAAGCAAGCAGCTGGTTTGTCAAGGAGTGCGATGACACACAAAGGCGTGAAGTAAGACATGCCATAGTGAACCCAATAGAGAGGAAAAAGGTAAAGTGGCCGAGTATAAGGGATGCGATGAACTCAGTTATGATGCGGTGATGATATACGATAATGTTAAGTATTATGTTAAGCTCAAAAGGGAGCTAATGGTACTAACCAAGGGACCTCTTCTTATTACGGGGCAGACACAAGTAAGAGAGGCTTACAGACCCCTTGGATAAGTAGCTTAAGATAGTGAATAACAAGTTTTAATAAATTTTTTTCCAAATATAGTTTTTATGAATTTTTTTATTGACATCAAATTTTCATATCACGTTTTAGTGGATGCATGCTTTTAATGAATGTTGATTGCATGATCCATGTTTCAAATAATGAAGTTATTCATGAATTTGATTAGCGTTTTCCAGTAAGCCTATGCCATGTTTTATAGCATGATAAAGTTTTATCAAGGACTTTTATAAGCATGCTTATTGTTTTATAAGGCACCATCTAGTGATACTGAAACTTTGAGGAATGTTTTAAATGAATGTATATTCTACCATGTGCGTAAATATTTTGTGCCTTGTATGAACTCTAATCCAATGTTGGTACCGAAGGTATGGTAAGGTTCCCATATTTTAGTTATGCTTGGGATCCTTGACACCAAAGGTATGGTAAGGTGCCTAGGACTCAATTCAGCTCTACGTGCACGCATGACTATGTTATTGATATTGATGAGATCGAGCAAAAAGACTCTCTATCAATAACTTTTTTGGCAGTGGAGGAGTGGTGTTTTCTAGAAAAATGCTAATGAGTTTTATTTCAGGATTTTTACGTGATATAATTTTAAGATTCTAGTTTCATTTTCAAAACCCTGATTATGATTTTATAAATGTTTCAAGGATAAGCATGTTCACATTATTTATGATTTAAAGCATGTTTTATTTAAGATAGTCGCTCACTGAGCATTTTAAGCTCACTCTTTGAAATGTTTTTTTCCCCAAGTAGTGATCAATGTCCCAAAACTGAGTAGATCTGCCAGTTAATTACTATCCATGTTTTCTCCAGAGAATAGTAGTTAGGTGGTTCACCCTATCTGTTAAACTATGGTTTTGTCTATACATATCATGGGGATCTGGGTAGAAATACTGATCAAGGATTGTAATTATAATAATGTCTATTACTAGTTTAATTGTGATGTGAATGAATGTGGATTTTTAGATCAATGACACACATGCTAACATGTTGTTATGGAATAATGCTAGGAACAGTTATAGTACTGAAATGTTTATTAGGTTGCTAGTGTGAAGGATACAAGTTAAAAATTTAGTAGGATGGTAGTTGTCACAAAGGAGTTGACAATTGTTGTCTTCACATCCCTTCTTGGATTAAGAGGGTAATCTAAGGAGGAGTGTGACACCTCCAATTTGAGAAAGCAAAATGCGGACACATCTAAACCGCATGCTAAATTGTATCTAAATCTATTTGAGCAAAGTAAGTTGTAGTCGCAAGGTGGAGAGAACTTTCCTATGAAGGTTGACATAGTTTGCATCCCTATTTCTCTCATTACATTTAACAACAATTTTTTCTTCTCCCGTTTTCCATTGTTTTCCAACCCACTTTACTTTTCTTTTCACTTTTTAAAGCACACTTTACCAAATCAAATAATTCAACTTTTGAGGATGTCTTTATCTGCTTAATTAGATCTATTCTACTTCATTTTTAAGATTCAATATGTGGACTCCATCCATTTTATACTACTTATCGACAATATATATTTGCACTTGGAATCTGTTTGTTCCAACACCCATCATAATCTTTTCATTTATATTCACCAACATATCAACAATCATTCATCCATATTTCGATCGACATTTTTCTAAAATTTGAGACCTCAATATTTTGTTGTTGTTCCAATTCTTGACCAAGAAAGATGTCTCAATTCCATTCTTGAACTCATGAAAAAATTCCTCTATTTCCATCTAAATATTGTTTATGGTTTAAATTCATCAACTTATTTTAACATTTTTCTAAAAATATATATGGATTTATTAGACACAAAATAAAAAATTTAAAAGCAAATTGAACACACAAAAATTAATTTTAGACCTATTACTACATATTTGAAAGTTCAATGATAAACGAATAGACACAGTTAAATGTATTTAACTATTTTTTTTTCATCTCCTTTTTCTTTTGTCATTGCATCTCTTTAATCTGTCAAGTCACAATAAAGAAATCATTTGCAAGTTGGTAGCACATCCTTCACTAAATAATAATCCAACTCTAGTAGCCACCTACATAAACATTATAAATATAAAGTAAAGAATAGAAAGAAAGTATTACTAAACTTGAAGTAGAGGCCTATAAATTTACTTGAAGTAGAGGCAATATGGTGCATCAATTCAGCTTTTAATTTTGTGTATGTGTGCATGCACTAAATGGTTCTAATTAACATGTGTTATCTTATATGCAAAACCCTTGGTGTGTCATTTCATTATAATAGTGGAATGAATATTCAAAACAATTTCCCCATAAAACCCTCCCACTTTCTTACACAAAGAGACAAAAAAACTTCTATATATATATATGAAATAGTATGGCTGGATTTTTTAAAAAAGAAAAAAGAAAAAAAAAGTATGCTTGCTTTTTTTTCTTTTTCTTTTTCTTTTTTTTTTCCAAATTTTCAATTATAGATTTCCATCTTGGTCAACAAAACTTTTGAATTTCTGGTCAAATTCTAAAAATAGAAATAAGTATAATTGAAACAAGTTTTTGAAAATTTTAGTTTCTATAACTTTATTTGATTTTTGAAAATAAAAATGAAAAGTAGACAACAAAAATATCAAATATTGCGAGCGAGGAAATAATAGTGTTTTATTAGCTACTTATACATATACTTTATTTTGAGACTTGTTAGGGATCAAACTCAATTGTGAGTCCATTTTAACTTTTATAATTATGACGCAAGTTGTCGAGGTCTGTCAAAATAGAATAATCGATCAAAGTTAAAATGTGTGGTACATAACAGTAATTTGAATCAAATTTACAGAGAATCCAAGTTAATTTATCTAAAATTAAGATCCTGTTTGGTAACCATTTTGTTTTTTATTTTTGCTTTCGAAAATCAGACCTATTTTCTTCCCATTTCTTACCATGATTTACATCTTTTATAAGTACAATGGTTGAATTCTTAGCCAAATTTGAAAAACAAAAACAAAATTTGAAAAACAACTTTTTTTAGTTTTCAAATTTTGACATAGTTTATTAAACCATTGGTAAAAGGTAGATAGCAAACGAAGAAACTTAGAGGTAGAAATGGTGTTTATAGACTTAATTTTTAAAAACAAAAACAAAAAATAAAATGGTTATCAAATGGAATCTAAATTACTTAAAATAATTATAGGGATTTTGGCAGCTGAAACTGAAATGAAAGAATTCGAAATAAGGAAAACTAAATATGATAAATTATAGGAAGGAGAAAATAAATGTTACCTAATGTTCTAATTTGAAGGCATAAGCCAACCAAATTGCAATTCGTTGAATTGGAGTTAAATTATTTACCTTGCGAACTCCCAGCCTACTTGTTTAGAATAGTCGAATCAAGCACCCAACAAATATTTAATCTACTAGATACGATAGCGTTTTATTTATAGATACGATAGCGTTCCATATAAATAAAATGATGCATTACGCTTGAAGGGGAATACTATGGATTTCTCCCTAATCCTAAATTGACTATGCAAGATATGAATTTTGGAAAAATCCATGAAAGAGTCAAGCACATTACATAATTCGTGTTTCTCGACAATAGATTACACAACAATTATGGATCATATAACGATCTTTAACAATGCCCTTTATATTTGTTTTGAACTATTTCTAAGAGTGAAGACTATTCTGACCACAAATCAACGCAGGTCATTTCAACTTATTTTTGTCACACTCATGTGTTTTTTAGGAAAATTTTCAAAAAGTCATCTAACAATAGATTTGGAAGAATGATTATCTAACACAAAACGGAATCAATTACATACAATGATTGAAAACATCAAAGTAAACACAAATAATAGAACGATATAACAGAACAAAAGGTTTAGTAATCCAATTTGGTGCAATACTATCTACATCTGAGGTGCAGTTGCTTGAGGAAAGATATTTTCACTAATGAATAATTAATCATTTACAACGTTGTACCTAAATATCAATACAAAACTTCTACAGTGACACACAGAAAACCTAACTTAGTGAAGAATAATCAAGTCCCTCCAAGTGTGAGATTCCCTCTTGAAGATAACTTCAATCTTTCCACTTTCAAATGAAGACCTTCAATTGAAATACTTAGGCTCCCCTTAAATGGGATAATCTCTTTTCACAATCACGAGTTGACATCAATATCGTTTTCTTGAGCAAACCCCAATAAACGACACACATCTTCTTTTCAAAAATGGTAACCCTAAAATAAAGAATACAAACCTTTACATATGCTCGACAAAAGGGAAGAATCAAACCAATACCATAGCAAGCCAAGCCCTAGAGAAGGAAAAGATCCTTAAGAATAATCCTACCAAATTTTCTAGATAAGGAAAAAATTTCCAAACAGAAATTGCACTCTGTGAGACATTCTATAGAGCATCATATGGACAAGATGAAGAACAAGGTTACAAATGATAGTGCCTAAAATGTGCTATTTCATTCTTCTTAATTTGGGATTATTCTTGTATTTCACATGTTTATTCTTTTGCTTTACAAACATTGAGTATAGTTTAGGTAGATTCAACCTTTAGTTACTAATTCTGAAACAAAAAAAGCTTATTTGGAAGTTTAAGAGGTCAATCTAGGCTTCAAAGGAGCAAATGTGACAAAAATACTTTTGAAGGTGCAACAGCACAGCGCTGCAGCACCTTTTCCAGTACCTGCAATTTTGATGCACTGCTGCAACACTACAAAAATTCAATGGAAAACCCCAAGGCACACTATACATGGAGCACCACAGTGCTGTTGCAAAATTATTTTAAGTGACCCTAGCCACCCACATAATACACAGATGATTTTGGATAGAATTCTCTCCACTTTTATGAGATCCTCTACACACTTCTTCTTCACCATTCAATTAAGACTCCCCAAGATTAATATTTTTATGATTCGAGCATGCATCAAGGCTAAGGTACTATTGTCTAGCTTGAGATTTCGGATTTATATCTTGATTGGTTATCTCATGAGATTATGAACATTTGTTTTCTTGTAATTTTAATTGTTTATTAAATCCTCTCCTTGCTCTTATTCACCGTTATAGATTTATACCTAATTTATAATTGTTAGTTTCTTAGATAGCCAAGTAATGAAAGTTAAGTTAATTGTATATTGATTTGACTTTTCTTAATCGAATAACATACTTCTATCTAACTTAGGAGAAATTCGCATCAAATACTTAATTAGGTCATTCCTCATTATTTTGTTCGTCTAAGAAATTGCTCTAGATCTTAACATGTTTATGAGGGCTTTTCCCTAGGCCTAAAAATTGATTTGATTAATTGGACTTTCTTCTAGCTTTTCTGGAATGATTGACAAAGTTAAAACCAATTAAATTGCAAAGCACTTTTCTGATTAATCAATGATTGAGTAACAAATTAGGAATAAATCCAATTCACTCCGAGTTAGGCTTTATTTCATTGATAGTTTCAGTTTACTCAGTATCCAATTTGTGTTCAATCATTACTGCTTTAAATCAATTTATTGCAATTGAAACCAACTTATGAAACCTCCCCTGGTTATTACAACATGTAATTTAGTAGGAAATTTGACCGACCCTTTGAGGATTGACCCATTATTACCTTAATACCAAAAAAATAGAGTAAACAATGGAACAATTATTTAATCGACTTGAAAGTCTCGACAACTTTTAATCGTCAACCAACATCCGCGAACACACGAAAAAATATAGTCAACATGAAAGCACTAACATGATTGCTTAAAGCCAAACACACTTATCCTTGGAGTTTTTATGATTGAGTCATCGAAAGGAAGGTGCACCTTATTGGTATAGGTAGTAGTCATCAATTTTTTAACCTTACTTTCATATCCTTAGGATCTCTCTCATTCGGGTGTGATTTTTGTTTATTTTTTTCCCATCTTGGATTTAAGCATTACATGCTCACTAGTTTCCTGTCCTTTGGATGTAACTTTGGTTTATTCACGTATCTCTTCTGAACTCAAACATTGCATGCCTACAAACTTTTGTCTTGGATTGTTACCGAATCACAGCCGTCTGATTGAAAACGGTAGCATGTTTGGGGGAGGTTCCTCTCTGATACCATATATAATACCCCAGGTTCAAGATTTAGATCATGATTCAAAATTCATATTTGACACTTGATTGTCTCAACAACATTTTCCTACTTATAAGAGTGAAGACAATTCTCACAAACCAACATGAGAGTTCTTTCAACATGTTTGGCCTTACTCACATGCTTCAATAAAAAATTCTCAGCAGGTCATCTAACATAGAATTGTTCTATGCAAAGCACACTTAATTTAGGGTTTCTATGATTGAGCCACCAAAAAGGAAAGTACACCTTGGTATAAATAATGTGCACCTTGGTATAAGTAGTACTTATTAATTCTTTTAAGGTTTTTTTAACCATACTTCCATATCATTCGAATCTCTCTCGTTTAGATGTGATCTCGGTTTATTCATATACCACTCCTGAGAACATTATGAAAAATATACAATTGGGATTTCTCTACCTCTAAATTAAAACTCGACATCTTTGAGCTCGATACAAGACAAAAATCTAAATACCTAAAGCTAAATACAACAAAAGAGATGGGAGTGATAGAACCCAAATAATATAACAACAACCCACTAGGATCCCCTCCAAATAATTGTTCTCTAAAATACCACAAATAGATCACCAAGTAATCACCAAGCAATCAACCAATAATCAACAACAATAAACCACAAAAATCTGGAAAACTAAAAGTAAAGAGCACACACGAATTATGTGTGGAAAACCCCTTTGATGTGAAAAGTAAAAACCACGAGACTTGTGAAGAGTTCACCCTTGTCAACTTCTCTTATTATGATAAAATTGAGGGAAAAAGAACCTAAATCAATCATACAAAGATTCACCATCCACCAAAACTTTCATATATAAGAGATCAACACTTGAAAGATAAAAAATGAAAATCACCTAGTTTTATATGTTTTGTTTTGCAGCAATTACGAACAAACCAAAGCTCCAAATAACAATCCACCCCTTCAAAACAAGACTTTATGTGTCTAGAATAGGCTAACCAAATTTCAACACGATCCAACGGTTCAACTTAAGCAATCGACAACTTTGTGGAAGCTATCGCTAAAAAATCAAATTGCTTTCTTTCTCTCTGATTTTCTACTTTTTTTTTTTCACTCTCCCTCTCTTAGGTCATCCTCATATCACATAAAATAAAA